>NC_074704.1:11724714-11792214 GCF_029448725.1 Salvelinus fontinalis | reverse complement strand
GAGAGGTTAGGGAATCACTGGAGAAGAGGTTAGGGAGTCACTGGATGAGAGGTTAGGGAATCACTGGAGGAGAGGTTAGGGAATCACTGGAGGAGAGGTTAGGGAATCACTGGAGGAGAGGTTAGGGGGTCAATGGAGGAGAGGTTAGGGAATCACTGGAGAAGAGGTTAGGGAATCACTGGAGGAGAGATTGGGGAGTCACTGGAGGAGGGATTGGGGAGTCACTGGAGGAGAGATTGGGGGGTCACTGGAGGAGAGTTTAGGGGGTCACTGGAGGAGAGGTTAGGCAGTCACTGGAGGAGATGATAGGGAGTCACTGAAGGAGATGATAGGTAGTCACTGGAGGAGAGGTTAGGCAGTCACTGGAGGAGAGGATAGGGAGTCACTGGAGGCGATGATGGGGAGTCACTGGAGGAGAGGATAGGGAGTCACTGGAGGAGAGGATAGGGAGTCACTGGAGGAGAGGTTAGGGAGTCACTGGAGGAGAGGATAGGGAGTCACTGGAGGAGAGGTTAGGGAGTCACTGGAGGAGAGATTGGGGAGTCACTGGAGAAGAGGTTAGGGAGTCACTGGAGGAGATGATAGGGAGTCACTGGAGGAGATGATAGGGAGTCACTGGAGGAGATGATAGGGAGTCACTGGAGGAGAGGATAGGGAGTCACTGGAGGCGATGATGGGGAGTCACTGGAGGAGAGGATAGGGAGTCACTGGAGGAGAGGTTAGGGAATCACTGGATGAGAGGTTAGGGAGTCACTGGAGGAGAGGTTAGGGAATCACTGGAGAAGAGGTTAGGGAATCACTGGAGGAGAGGTTAGGGGGTCACTGGATAAGAGGTTAGGGGGTCAATGGAGGAGAGATTGGGGAGTCACTGGAGGAGAGGTTAGGGAATCACTGGAGGAGAGGTTAGGGAATCACTGGAGGAGAGGTTAGGGAGTCACTGGATGAGAGGTTAGGGAATCACTGGATGAGAGGTTAGGGAATCACTGGAGTAGAGATTGGGGAGTCACTGGAGGAGGGATTGGGGAGTCACTGGAGTAGAGATTGGGGGGTCACTGGAGGAGAGTTTAGGGGGTCACTGGAGGAGATGATAGGTAGTCACTGGAGGAGAGGTTAGGCAGTCACTGGAGGAGAGGATAGGGAGTCACTGGAGGAGAGGATAGGGAGTCACTGGAGGAGAGGATAGGGAGTCACTGGAGGAGAGGATAGGGAGTCACTGGAGGAGAGGTTAGGGAGTCACTGGAGGAGAGGATAGGGAGTCACTGGAGGAGAGGATAGGGAGTCACTGGAGGAGAGGTTAGGGAGTCACTGGAGGAGAGATTGGGGAGTCACTGGAGGAGAGGTTAGGGAGTCACTGGAGGAGAGGTTAGGGAGTCACTGGAGGAGATGATAGGGAGTCACTGGAGGAGATGATAGGGAGTCACTGGAGGAGATGATAGGTAGTCACTGGAGGAGAGGTTAGGCAGTCACTGGAGGAGAGGATAGGGAGTCACTGGAGGCGATGATGGGGAGTCACTGGAGGAGAGGATAGGGAGTCACTGGAGGAGAGGATTGGGAGTCACTGCCCTATCAACATGTTTCCTTCTCTCTTCAGACCTCGATGAGTGCCAGGAGACACCTCAGGTTTGTGGCAGCAACACCAGTTGCCTCAACACCTTCGGGAGCTACCACTGCCAGTGTCAACCTGGTTTCAGAGTCTCTAATCACACTGTGAATGTGAGTCCCACAAGAGGGCATCATTGTGTGTATGTGTCTTCTCTTGATTGATTGATTAATTGATTGACTGCTTTAGCTGGAAACATCACTACATACTGTATATATGTATGCATGTATGGGAAGACTATACAGTCCATAGAGACTATAGCATTTATGTCTATATAGACTATTGAGACTATCGATACTGAGGGACTAAAGATACTATACTGACAATAGATACTATAGAGACTATAGAGACTATAGAGGAACTGCAAAAGAAGGTAACGACAAGAGAATGGTTGAAGATGCATAAGGTCTAACCAGGGGGGATTACAGGGTGTGTTGGGGAATAGTACTAAGTGAATGTGGATGTGAGAATTGTGTTCAGTGTTGAAATGACGGGTTAATATGTTTGAAATTTGGAAATTGAGAGATTGAAATGTGGATAATAACAGATTGATATTTGGAAAATAATTGGTAAGCTGAAGTTCAACGAAGGATTGAAATTTGGACAATTAGAGATATAATTTGTACTGAGTGAATGAGAGCTGTCAGGGGACTAGCCCCGGTGTGAAAGAGGTGCGTGTCTGAATGAACACCCCAACCAATTCTGTGAGCTGAGTTTTTAACATTATATAGGGATTCTGCGTGATATAAAAGGAGAGAGATATAAAAGGAGAGAGAACTATTACCGAATATACTGTATGAATATTATAATGGGTTACTAGAGATTTGTTAATGTAATATGTTATTAGTGGCTTTCAGCACTTTAATAATGTGGTGTCTTAGTACTTTGAAGAAGTGTGTTATAATACAAGGTCACATGAGGAAAAAAGGAATTGAGACTCATATCATATCAGAGGCTTCCATCTGTCGTTTGGGTTAAAGCTAAGCTTCCTGTGGACAAATAGATCAGCCGCCAGTGAAAATGAATGGTACTCACTGAACTCAAACAGGCTGTAAGGGACCTTTGGGACAGAGATTCTGTGACAGTTGGGACAGAAAGAGCATACAATACAAGTCAAAAGTTTGGACACGCCTACTCCTTCAAGGGTTTTCATTATTTTTACTATTTTCTACTATGAATTAACACATATGGAATCATGTAGTAACAAAAAAGTGTAAAACAAATTTAAAAAGTAGCCACCTTTTGTGTTGATGACAGCTTTGCACACTCTTGGCATTTTCTCAAACAGCTTTATGAGATCGTCAACTGGAGTGCATTTCAATTAACAGGTTTGTTTTGTTAAAAGTTCATTTGAGAAATGTATTTCCTTCTTAATGTGTTTCAGCCAATCACTTGTGTTGCGACAAGGTAGGGGTGGTACACAGAAGATAGTCCTATTTGGTAAAAGTCCAAGTCCACATTATGTGAAGAACAGTTCAAATAAGCAAAGAGAAACAACAGTCCATCAATACTTTAAGCCGTGAAGGTCAGGCAATGTGGAAAATTTCAAGAACTTTGAAAGTTTCATCAGGTGCATTCGCAAAAAACATCAAGCGCTATGATGAAACTGGATCTCATGAGGACCGCCACAGGAAAGGAAAACCCAGAAATACCTTTGTTGCGGAGGATAAGTATTATAGTTACCAGCCTCAGAAATTGCAGCCCAAATAAATGCTTCACAGAGTTCAAGTAACAGACACATCTCAACATCCACTGTTCAGAGGAGACTGCATGAATCAGGCCTTCATGGTCGAATTGCTGCAAAGAAACCACTACTAAATAATAAGAGATTTGCTTGCACCAAGAAACACAAGAAATAGACATTAAACCGGTGAAAATGTGTCCTTTGGTCTGAGTCCAAATTTTAGATTTTTGGTTCCAACCGCCGTATCGTTGTGAGACACAGAGTAGGTGAACGGATGATCTCCGCATGTGTGGTTCCCACCGTGAAGGATGGAGGAGGAGGTGTGATGGAGTGGGGGTGCTTTGCTGGTGACACGGTCTGTGATTTATTTAGAATTCAAGGCACACTTAACCAGCATGGCTACCACAGCATTCTGCAGTGATACGCCGTCCAATCTGGTTTGCACTTAGTAGGACTATCATTTGTTTTTCAACAGGACAATTCCCCAACACACGTCAAGCCAGTTAAGGGTTATTTGACCAAGAAGGAAAGTGACAGAGTGCTGCATCCGATGACCTTGCCTCCACAATCACCCGACCTCAACCCAATTTACATGGTTTGGGATGAGTTGGACCGCATAGTGAAGGAAAAGCAGCTAACAAGTGCTAAGCATATGTGGGAACTCCTTCAAGACTTTTGGAAAAGCATTCGAGGTGAAGCTGGTTTAGAGAATGCCAAGAGTGTGCAAAGCTGTCATCAAGGCAAAGGGTGGCTACTTTGAAGAATCTAAAACATCAAATATAGTTTGATTTGTTCAAAACTTGTTTAGTTACTACATGATTCCATATGTGTTATTTAATAGTTTTGATGTCTTCACTATTATTCTACAATGTAGAAAATAGTAAAAATAAAGAAAAACCCTTGAATGAGTAGGTGTGTCCAAACTGTTCACTGGTTCTGCATGTCAATGCAACAGGTTCAAAATGATAAGACGACAAGAAAGGAGCTCTGGGATTATTTACTTTAGAAGGTGCCTGTTCCGCTTAACGTGCCACTGTATCATCTGATGTGTCTGAAGTATGATTGTGTATACACATGGTTTTGTCAAGACTTCCTGCCCAAGATGCAATAAGCTCGATTAAGATGAAGACTGTTTAGGACTGACTAAGATGCAGTGAAAACTAAGCACATGTTTATTTTCTTTCTTCCAGGACTGATGGAATGTCAAATATCAAGTTTTCTGATGAGTTTACCAATGATTTTGTCACGTCTGCTCCCGCTCCCCCCCCTCTGGCGCTCGAGGTCGCCAGACGGCTCATCATTACGTACGCCTCTCACCATCGTTACGCGCCCCAGCGCTTCATCGGACTCACTTGGACTCCATCACGTCATTGATTATCTACCCTATATCTGTCACCCCCTCCAGTTAATTTCCCGTGTCTGTATTGATGTTGTTACGCTTCTCCTGTCCAGACGCTGTTCCTGTTATTAATGTCTGTTAATCAAATAAATAATCAATCAATCAAGTTTATTTTATATAGCCCTTCGTACATCAGCTAATATCTCGAAGTGCTGTACAGAAACCCAGCCTAAAATCCCAAACAGCAAGCAATGCAGGTGTAGAAGCACGGTGGCTAGGAAAAACTCCCTAGAAAGGCCAAAACCTAGGAAGAAACCTAGAGAGGAACCAGGCTATGAGGGGTGGCCAGTCCCCTTCTGGCTGTGCCGTGTGGAGATTATAACAGAACTATGCCAAGATGTTCAAAATGTTCATAAGTGACAAGCATGGTCAAATAATAATCATGAATAATTTTCAGTTGGCTTTTCATAGCCGATCATTAAGAGTTGAAAACAGCAGGTCTGGGACAGGTGGCGGTTCCATAACCGCAAGCAGAACAGTTCATTCCCTGTACTTACTTCTCGTCTCCCAGCGTCTGGCATTACAGAGCCGTTACAGATTGTGTACATTTACTTTTGAAAGGCTTGCTGGGGCATTTGACTTAGGAGAACAGTTACAGATTGTGTACATTTCCTTTTGAAAGGATCGCTGAGGCATTTGACTTAGGAGAACAGTTAGTGAGACTGTAGTACTTTACAGTATAAAGAGACCTTTTATATTTTTTTATTGAACCTTTATTTAACAAGTATGTTAAAAACAAATGTTCATTTACAATGACTGCCTACTGGGGAACAGTGGGTTAACTGCCTTGTTCAGGGGCAGAATGACAGATTATTTTATCTTGTCAGCTCGGGGATTCGATCTGTCTACAGATGAGGATGAGTGTGTGTGGGTTCCGTCGGTGCGTAGCCCTCTGGGCATGTGCACAAGAACACCTGGTCGATACACCTGTCCGTCAGGGCTTAGTAACCACAGTAACAACACTGCGCCCGACGCAGATGAGACGGCTGAGGCCATGCTAGCCCTGACCCCTGACCCCTGAGCCCTGAGCCCTGACCTCTAACCCTGACTCCTGACCTCTAACCCCATGACCCCTATCTTTGGCCACATTCCAATCCAGATGTCTGCCTGAACTCACAGCTGTACCCATCACATGACATAGCAGCAATCTGATGCCTGACTGAGCTGTAAGTCCAGAACAGACTGTGGGAGGAGCACAGTACTACATAGAGCCAAGACTATATCGAACTCTATTCCACATCAAGTAACTCATGCCAACAGTAAAAATGTATAAAAAAAATACTCCTTATGGAACAGCGCGGACTGTGAAGCAACACAAACATAGACAAATGCATATAAACACACGCAGTATACACACATGTACACATTTTCACGCCCTGACTTTAGTTATATTTGCTTTCTTTATTATTTGGTTAGGTCAGGGTGTGACAAGGGGTGGTTTGTTTAGTTTTTGTATTGTCTAGGGGTTTTTGTCTTTTCTACGGTATTTTGGTTATCTATGGGGATTTTGTATTGTCTAGGGATATGTAGGTTTATGGTGGCCTGAATGGGTTCCCAATCAGAGACAGCTGTTTATCGTTGTCTCTGATTGGGGATTCTATTTACGTTGCCATTTTCCATGTTGGTTTTGTGGGTAGTTGTCCATGTTTAGTTGCCAGTGAGCACTACGTTGGCGTCACGTGTCTGTTTATTGTTTTGTTGGCGACATCGTTAAATAAACAAGTATGTTCGCTCAAAGGGCGGCGCATTGGTCCACTCCTTTAAACGGCCGTGACACACATGGATTTTGTGTTGTAGATAAGTGGTAGTAGAGTAGAGGCCTGAGGACACACACTTAATATGCTGTGAAATCTGTTATGAATATATTGTAATGTTTTTAAACTTGCCTGAGGAGAAAGATTAGCTGCTGACTTGACAGGAACTAATGGGGAACCAGAATAAACACAAATACAAATACAGCGACGTAGAACGAGTGTACACTTCAGAAGGAAGGAGAGAGTAGTGGCCTCAAGGGTGGAATGTTTCTTAATAGTTTTCATAATTTCATAATTAAACAACTTGTAATAATTTTTTATGCCGAAAATCCAGTGTTTCTATTTTCAACGTTTTTGTTATATTACACTCTTTTGTGAAATATATAAAGTGTAATATTGGAATGCAAACTCAAAATTGTGTACAATTCTATATCTGACATGGTACAGGTGCCTAGACGTCAATTAGCGATGGATATCTCAGAAAAACCATGTCGAGGAAATATATAACATTTTAAGTAAGGCCCTGAACTAGACTGTTAGAGAGTTCACTCACTTGGCAAAATGAGTGTTAGACTGTTAGAGAGGCTACTAACTTCACTGATCCCCATGCTACTTCCTCAAACAGAGGTTACTGATATGCCACTGTAAACCGCCCCATAAGGACAGGCCTAGGTTCAGTTACTGTGTAAGCCTGGATAATGATGATCAGTAAGGGACTATATAAACTGATCTGAGTGTGGTGCTTATATTACAGTAGGGACTTTCCTCTGTTGCTGTAGAAACCGTTATTCCACTGGCAGCTTCCTCTTTCGAGTCTGAGGCCCAAATGACACCCTTTTCCCTATATAGTGCACTACATTAGACCAGGGCCCTATTCCCTATATAGTGCACTACATTAGACCAGAGCCCTATTCCCTATATAGTGCACTACATTAGACCAGGGCCCTATTCCCTATATAGTGCACTACATTAGACCAGGGCCCTATTCCCTATATAGTGCACTACATTAGACCAGGGCCCTAATCCCTATATAGTGCACTACATTAGACCAGGGCCCTAATCCCTATATAGTGCACTACATTAGACCAGGGCCCTATTCCCTATATAGTGCACTACATTAGACCAGAGCCCTATTCCCTATATAGTGCACTACATTAGACCAGAGCCCTATTCCCTATATAGTGCAATATATTAGAGCAGGGCCCTATTCCCTATATAGTGCACTACATTAGACCAGAGCCCTATTCCTTATATAGTGCACTACATTAGACCAGGGCCCTATTCCCAGTATAGTGCATTATATTAGACAAGGGCCCATAGAGCGCTATATAATAGGTTGTCATTTGGGATGCATGCTAGGATGGTTACCATGGTAATATTTCAGCACTGGTGTGCTGTGGGTTTCTGGGTGTTTTAATCTCCACCTCAACTTCCTCTCTGTCTCATGTCTTCATTTGTATCTTAGTTAGTTGGTATCTGATGGTAAACATGGTTACCCATGGCAACAACTTGGATCTACAATGAACATGATAAGGATGTGACAGTTTTCATTTGTATGTGTTGTGTGTTGGTGTGTTGTGTGTGTTGTGGTGTGTTGTATTTATTAAGGATCCTCACTAGTTCCAGTCAAGGCAGCAGCTACACTTCCTGGAGTCCAGCAACATTAAAGCAGTTTAAAAACATTACAAAACATTCACAACAGATTTCACAACACACTAAGTGTGTGCCCTCAGACCCCTACTACACAACCACACATCTACAACACAAGATTCATGTGTACGTGTGTGTATAGTGTGTGTATAGTGGATATGTTATTGTGTGTGTATGAGTGTGTCTGTGCTTATGTTTGTGTTGCTTAACAGTCCCACTTTTCCATAAGGTGTATTTTTATCTGTTTCTTAAATCTAATTTTACTGTTTGAATTAGTTACTTGATATGGAATAGACTTCAATGTGGTCATGGCTCTATGTGGTACTGTGCTCCTCCAATTGTCTGTTCTGGACTTGGGGACTGTGAAGAGACCTCTGGTGGCATGTCTTGTGGGGTATGTATGGGTGTCCGAGCTTTGTGTCAGTAGTTCCAACAGACAGTTCAGTGCTTTCAACATGTCCATTCATCTCATAAATACAAGTATTGAGGAAGTCAATCTCTCCTCCACTTTGAGCCAGGAAAGTTTGACACGCATATCATTAGTGTTAGCTCTCTGCGTACAACTCTCCGCTATTCCTTGCCACACCTTTTGAAACTATCTGCAGCTCTTTGTTAAGTGTTGCAGTCATTTCAGTCACTGTAGTAGCTGACACATATAGTGTTGAGTCATCCGCATGCATAGACACACTGGCTTTACCCAAAAGTATGTCAACTGCTCGGCCTCTGACCACAAGGCACTACAGAGGGGAGTGCGTACGGCCCAGTACATCACTGGGACCAAGCTTCCTGCCATCCAGGACCTCTATACCTAAAGATTGTCAAAGGTTCCACCCACCCTAGTCATGGACTGTTCTCTCTACTACGGTACCAGAGCGTCAAGTCTAGGTCCAAGAGGCTTCTAAACAGCTTCTAACCCCAAGCCGTAAATCTCCTGAACATCTAATCAAATGGCTACCCAGACTATTTGCATTGCCCCCCCCCCCTCTTTTACACTGCTACTACTCTCTGTTATTACCTATGCATAGTCACTTTAATAACTCTACCTAACTCAATTACCTAACTGGTGCCCCCGCACATTGACTCTGTACCGGTACTCCATGTATATAGCCTCGCTATTGTTATTTTTCTGCTGCTCTTTAATTATTTGTTACTTTGGTTTCTTATTCGTATACTTTTTTAGGTATTTTTTATTTAAAAAATTAAACAGCATTGTTGGTTAGGGCTTGTAAGTAAGCATTTCACTGTAAGGTCTACACCTGTTGTATTCAGCATTTCACTGTAGGGTCTACACCTTGTGTATTCAGCATTTCACGGTAAGGTCTACACCTGGTTAAATCAGCATTTCACTGTAGGGTCTACACCTGCTGTATTCAGCATTTCACGGTAAGGTCTACACCTGGTTTATTCAGCATTTCACTGTAGGGTCTACACCTGTTGTATTCAGCATTTCACGGTAAGGTCTACACCTGTTGTATTCAGCATTTCACTGTAAGGTCTACACCTGTTGTATTCGGCATTTCACTGTAAGGTCTACACCTAGTGTATTCAGCATTTCACTGTAAGGTCTACACCTGTTGTGTTCAGCATTTCACTGTAAGGTCTACACCTCTTGTATTCGGCATTTCACTGTAAGGTCTACACCTAGTGTATTCAGCATTTCACTGTAAGGTCTACACCTGGTGTAATCAGCATTTCACTGTAAGGTCTACACCTGTTGTATTCAGCATTTCACTGTAAGGTCTACACCTGGTGTATTCAGCATTTCACTGTTTGGTCTACACCTGGTGTATTCAGCATTTCACTGTAAGGTCTAGTACACCTGGTATATTCAGCATTTCACTGTAAGGTCTACACCTGTTGTATTCAGCATTTCACTGTAAGGTCTCCACATGGTGTATTAAGCATTTCACTGTAAGGTCTACACCTGGTGTAATCAGCATTTCACTGTAAGTTCTAAGTTCATTTGTTCACTGTAAGTTCATTTCACTGTAAATTCTTGATTCTACCTGGATTATGTTCTAGAGGCTTCCATTAAAGAACACCCGCTGTGTTCTGATAGACAGGTAACTCTTTATCTACAATATAGCAGGGGGTGTAAATCCATAACACACACTTGATTGGTACATCCCGTTTTTTACTTTTAACCCTTGTGTAGTCGTAACATTCTGTATACTCCCCTTGTCCTAAGGGTCAAAAATGACCCGCCTTCACTAAACCCCTAAAATAAAGCAGGTTAATGGAATTTTAAACCCCAAATCTCTTCTGCATGAAGAAACAACTTGTCATTCATCACAAACTTTGTGAATATCTGGGTTTTCCCTCTTCACACTGCAGAAAGACTGCATTTAATCAGTGGACACCACTCGTTTTTTAATTACAACATAATTGTCATAATTGTTTTCTTTACTAAAGTAGAGGTATATTATTATTATTATTGCTGAAGGTACTGCATAGGTGTAAACATAACTTTTTTAGCAAAAGATAGCACTTGTATAGCCTAAGAAAGTTGCAGAAAGTGCAGAAAGGAGTTACATTACAGACATGAAAATAAAAATGTACCTCTGAATGGAACCAGTTGCTCATCCATTGTTACTTCAAGCTCAGGGTTGTAGAGGTAGGGCAGACACTCCACCCACTTGTCCCAGACCTCTCTTATGGCCACCAGTTTGTCTCTCACACGTCTTTCAGGTCTTGACTCACATTTAATCAAATCGTAGCATTCTTGAGAAAGTGTGAAAGACTAAGTGGCATCGTGGCACGTAAAATCGCCCTTCCACTCTCTGCATCCCAGAGACTACATGTAGCCTCGCCTCGGGACCTGCAGTGGTTCCTCCTTTAAAAGTTGCGATCTTACACTGCGGGATCTAGAGGTACCGAGCGTCACGGCTTCATTGCTCCAGACAACCACAAAGGGGAGTTAGAGCAATCATTATGCATTTGGGTCCCAAGGTTTTTTCATGACCAATCATATCGAGTGGTTCCAATGACAAATTTGACGCGATCCACCCGTCGCTGGGTGAAGATGGCTGACAAAACATTATGGTGGAACCAAATGTAAGTAGTTTAATGTCATAATGAGTCAAGCAAAACATTTACAATTGAGAGGAATATGCTAGTTAATGTAGAGACGAACGTTTGTGCACATTTTTTGTCATAAAGTAAATTTACAAAAATCGCTATTTAGCAAGTTATCCTTAGGCAGCTAGCTAGCCAGAAGACCAGGCTGTTGTCTTGCGAAACAGTGGATGTAAAGACACTAGCTAGCTGAAGCATTTACTGCAAGTTGAATGTACAATTGTGTAAGCTTGTCTTGCAATGCAGCTGAAGTAACATAGGTAGCTAACTATTTACTTGGTTATTGTGTAGTGGAGAATAAAAATAACTATGTATGACAATGGATGTGTAGCTAGCTACAGTACGTAGCCAATCTGTGTATGGACACTAAAATGTTAGGTTCTGAATTAATATTCTTACCAATCTATGAACCTCAGCTATCATAGTTGTTTTATCAACTTCAAGTCTGAATTGCATTAATGAAGCCTATGGATAGAGTAGAATATAATAACTTTATTGTGCCAAGGATGCAAGTCCTATATACACATGTACTGTACTTATCACCAAGCATGAGATCCCCACATTGTAGCCTGTCCATTGCTCTGAGACTTCCTTTGGCCATTCTAAATTCTGCATGGGGCATCCTTGCCTTAATGGAACTGACTTTCTGGTCTAACTCTTCATCTGACATATCAGAATGGCATTCCCTGACAGACATATTGTGTTTTTTCGTCCTTCTGTAAAAAAGCTAACTCTTACACTGTCATGGAATATGATTATATATCAACTATGAAACAAATGACATGACCTGTTTATGAGTTTCCATGAAAGAAAGTTAGATTAATTCAACAGAAAATGGCGAAAACAGGCGTTCGTAGCTAATAACTTTTGGTTAGCTTGAGAATAATAATTGCATGATTTATCATTATGTATGTATGTAATATAGTAGAATGTTATGAACCGACACTGAATCGTAGGAGCTAACTACTAGCTATGTAGAAGTTGGACGGAGAACTCCCAGTGCTGCTTACCTGAGACGCCATCATCCTTTGTGTCGGAAAAAAGTTGCTTTCAGAACAATTATTTTTGATTGAAAATAAAAATAGTTTTGCTCTCGACAAAAAGACACAAATGCACCTCCATGGCATGTAACAATTAGCCTGTAAATAACCACACCTTCATACAAACTTTCTGCTGTATGCAGAATTCTTGACACACACCCAAAGATGCTGCCATATCCTGCCAGCACGCCGACAAGCGAGATACTCAGGAGCAGGATGATGACGCGTGGAAGAGGGAAAGGAACAATTTGTTGCAAGTTGGGGAGGGGGGCTAATAGCTGAACAGTAGACTATTCAACCTTTACTAAAGAATAGCCTAGTAGCCGAGCTAGGTGGCCTGCTCTCCCTTATGTAAGGAATTAGGCACTTTCCCATGTCTACTACAGTATGTATAGTAGACTTCACAGTAACCTAAAAAACAAATAAACACATTTCGTTAATAAAAGAATGATAAAAAATACTCTTTCAAAATGCAGATGTTGATTTAGTTATGGATCCATAACGAATTACTGTGGGAATGAATATCACTGATTTACATATTGGAAGAAAGTTGTCTAATGAAGGCAAACCATTTAGAATCCTCCAACCCTGTAGCCTACTGTCCCGACCATGACATTGAACATATTTTCCATTCCATTCTAACAGAAACCCTGAGGGCTTCGTTTTTCTCTGAAGAGAAACACCATAATATTATTCAAATGAATTAAACCACATTTCTTAAAATCCATCCATATACTATGTTATTACAAAAAAGGCTTTAAATTATCTGGGAATGCCAATACAGAATACTATCTCAGCTCGCTGGTCACCATAGTAACGCCCACCCGTAGCACGCGCTCCAGCAGGTATATCTCTCTGGTCACCCCCAAAACCAATTCTTCCTTTGGCCGCCTCTCCTTCCAGTTCTCTGCTGCCAATGACTGGAACGAACTACAAAAATCTCTGAAACTGGAAACACTTATCTCCCTCACTAGCTTTAAGCACCAGCTGTCAGAGCAGCTCATAGATTACTGCACCTGTACATAGCCCATCTATAATTTAGCCCAAACAACTACCTCTTTACCTACTGTATTTATTTATTTTGCTCCTTTGCACCCCATTATTTCTATCTCTACTTTGCACCTTCTTCCACTGCAAACCTACCATTCCAGTGTTATTTTTTTTACTTGCTATATTGTATTTACTTCGCCACCATGGCCTTTTTATATATTTTTTTATTTATTTATATATATATTTTGTTTGCCTTCACCTCCCTTATCTCACCTCACTTGCTCATATTGTATATAGACTTATTTTCACTGTATTATTGACTGTATGTTTGTTTTACTCCATGTGTAACTATGTGTTGTTGTATGTGTCGAACTGCTTTGCTTTATCTTGGCCAGGTCGCAATTGTAAATGAGAACGTGTTCTCAATTTGCCTACCTGGTTAAATAAAGGTGAAATAAATAAATAAAAAAAACTATCAAATGCTGGTGCTCTATATAGGGAAAATGGTGTCATTTAGGAAGCACACAGAGAGCCTAAGCTTAAAGTAGATGTCTGGTTGACTCTCTCTCCCTCCCTCTTCCTCCCTCTGCCTCTCCCTCTCCCTCTCCCTCTCTCTCTCTCTCTCTCTCTCTCTCTCTCTCTCTCTCTCTCTCTCTCTCTCTCTCTCTCTCTCTCTCTCTCTCTCTCTCTCTCTCTCTCTCTCTCTCAATTCAATTCAATTCAAGGGGCTTTATTGGCATGGGAAACATGTGTTAACATTGCCAAAGCAAGTGAGGTAGACAATACACAAAAGTGAAACAAACAATACAAATTAACAGTAAACATTACACATACAGAAGTTTCAAAACAATAAAGACATTACAAATGTCATATTATATATGTACAGTGTTGTAACAATGTACAAATGGTTAAAGCACACAAGTTAAAATAAATAAGCATAAATATGGGTTGTATTTACAATGGTGTTTGTTCTTCACTGGTTGCCCTTTTCTTGTGGCAACAGGTCACAAATCTTGCTGCTGTAATGTACACTGTGGTATTTCACCCAGTAGATATGGGAGTTTATCAAAATTGGATTTGTTTTCGAATTCCTTGTGGATCTGTGTAATCTGAGGGAAATATGTGTCTCTAATATGGTCATACATTGGGCAGGAGTGCAGCTCGGTTTCCACCTCATTTTGTGGGCAGTGTGCACATAGCCTGTCTTCTCTTGAGAGCCATGTCTGCCTACGGCGGCCTTTCTCAATAGCAAGGCTATGCTCACTGAGTCTGTACATAGTCAAAGCTTTCCTTAAGTTTGGGTCAGTCACAGTGGTCAGGTATTCTGCCACTGTGTACTCTCTGTTTAGGGCCAAATAGCATTCTAGTTTGCTCTGTTTTTTTGTTAATTCTTTCCAATGTGTCAAGTAATTATATTTTAGTTTTCTCATGATTTGGTTGGGTCTAATTGTGCTGTTGTCCTTGGGCTCTGTGGGGTGTGTTTGTGTTTGTGAACAGAGCCCTAGGACCAGCTTGCTTAGGGGACTCTTCTCCAGGTTCATCTCTCTGTAGGTGATGGCTTTGGTATGGAAGGTTTGGGAATCGCTTCCTTTTAGGTGGTTGTAGAATTTAACGGCTCTTTTCTGGATTTGGATAATTAGTGGGTATCGGCCTAATTCTGCTCAGCATGCATTATTTGGTGTTCTACGTTGTACACAGAGGACATTTTTGCAGAATTCTGCATGCAGAGTCTCAATTTGGTGTTTGCCCCATTTTGTGAAATCTTGGTTGGTGAGCGGACCCCAGACCTCACAACCATAAAGGGCAATGGGCTCTATGACTGATTCAAGTATTTTTAGCCAGATCATAATTGGTATGTTGAAATTTATGTTCCTTTTGATGTCATAGAATGCCCTTCTTGCCTTGTCTCTCAGATTGTTCACAGCTTTGTGGAAGTTACCTGTGGTGCTGATGTTTAGGCCGAGGTATGTATACTTTTTTGTGTGCTCTAGGGCAACGGTGTCTAGATGGAATTTGTGGTCCTGGCGACTGGACCTTTTTTGGAACACCATTATTTTGGTCTTACTGAGATTTACTGTCAGGGCCCAGGTCTGACAGAATCTGTGCAGAAGATCTAGGTGCTGCTGTAGGCCCTCCTTGGTTGGTGACAGAAGCACCAGATCATCAGCAAACAGTAGACATTTGACTTCGGATTCTAGTAGGGTGAGACCGGGTGCTGCAGACTGTTCTAGTGCCCGCGCCAATTCGTTGATATATATGTTGAAGAGGGTGGGGCTTAAGCTGCATCCCTGTCTCACCCCACGACCCTGTGTGAAGAAATGTGTGTGTTTTTTGCCAATTTTAACCGCACACTTGTTGTTTGTGTACATGGATTTTATAATGTCGTATGTTTTACCCCCAAAACCACTTTCCATCAATTTGTATAGCAGACCCTCATGCCAAATTGAGACGAAGGCTTTTTTGAAATCAACAAAGCATGAGAAGACTTTGCCATTGTTTTGGTTTGTTTGGTTGTCAATTAGGGTGTGTAGGGTGAATACATGGTCTGTTGTACGGTAATTTGGTAAAAAGCCAATTTCTCTCTCTCTCTCACTCAGAAACTATTCAGAGAAGTCAACCTAAGAGTGAGAGAGTAACAGAGAGAGAGAACTGAAAAATATACACTTATCAGAAGATATGGAGAGAAAGAAAGGGGAAGGAGAGGAAGGGAAGAGAGAGGGGGGAAGGTGAAACGGAAAGAAAGGGGTGCACTCTAACAGAAAGAGGAAGAGAGAGCAGAGAGAGGAGAGCAAAACTTCTTTTTTTTTCTAACCACATGTTGCTCACACTGAGAGAGTATTTTATTTAATTTCTCACCACGGATCATACGGAATAAAAACCTTGTTAAACTGGGATTTTCTTCAGTCTGAATTCAACTGTAAATCAGATTTAATCTCAGACTGATTGTTCTTGTGGGACTAGTTTTATTAGGATCCTACTAGTTGTCTGGATATAATACCAGTCTGACTTTGAGATGGGGTCCAGAACTCTGCTACTTGTTCTGGGTGAGTCTAACCTTGGATATCTTTGGAACTTGACTAGTTGTGTTTGTGTGTTTGTGTGTGTGTGTGTTTGTGTGTGTGTGTGTGTGTGTGTGTGTGTGTGTGTGTGTGTGTGTGTGTGTGTGTGTGTGTGTGTGTGTGTGTGTGTGTGTGTGTGTGTGTGTGTGTGTGTGTGTGTGTGTGTGTGTGTGTGTGTGTGTGTGTTTAACTATTTTTGTGGGGACAAGAAGTCCCTACAAGAATAGTAAACGAACAAAAAGTTGACCAGCTTGGGACATTTTGTTAGTCCCCACAAGGTCAAATGCTATTTCTAGGGCGTTTAGGGTTAAGGTTAGAATTAGTGTTAGGGTTAGAATTAAGTTAAGACGTTAGGAGCTAGGGTTAGTTGTAGTTGGGTTCAAATACTACTCGATATATATTGCAAACAGTTAATATGGGCTTTATTGAATTTGCCTAACGTAATTGATTGTAATTGAACCAATAGAATAGTGTCTACAGTACAAACATACAGTACTTCAGACAGGCTAGAAATGAATGGAAATGGAAGGATCTGAAATGTTTTAAATAGTATTTGAACCCAGGTCTGATACGAGGACAGATTTCTCTACTTCTTCATCTTGACTGAGTGAGAAACTTAAGGAAAGCTTTGACTATGTACAGACTCAGTGAGACTATGTACAGACTGAGTGAGACTATGTACAGACTCAGTGAGACTATGTACAGACTGAGTGAGACTTTGTACAGACTCAGTGAGACTATGTACAGACTCAGTGAGCATAGCCTTGCTATTGAGAAAGGCCGCCGTAGGCAGACCTGGCTCTCAAGAGAAGACAGGATATGTGCACACTGCCCACAAAATTAGGTGGAAACTGAGCTGCACTTCTTAACCTCCTGCCAAATGTATGACCATATTAGAGACACATATTTCCCTCAGATTACACAGACCCACAAAGAATTTGAAATCAAATCCAATTTTCTTAAACTCCCATATATTCTGCAGTGTGCAATCACAGCAGCTGTAAAGGGGTGCGTAACTGGTGGCAGTGAAGTCAGATGCAGGAGAGTAGAACTCGGTAATAGCCGGAACAGTTTAAATTCAAAAACCAACAGCATCAAGAATAAACCAACATGGGTACAAAACCCGACGCGCACCAGTAACCATGTGCACAAGCACTTACAACAAACAATACCACACGAAGACATGGAGGGAACAGAGGGTTAAATATACAACACTTAATGAGGGAAATGAGAACCAGGTGTGTAGGAAAACAAGACAAAACAAAATGGAAAATAAAAAGTGGATCGACGATGGCCAGAAGACCGGAGAACCGCTGAACACTGCCCGACCACCAAACACTGCCCGAACAAGGAGAGGAACCGACTTCGGTGGAAGTCATGACAGCAGCAAGATTTGTGACCTGTTGCCAAAAGAAAATGCAACCAGTGAATAACAAACACCATTGTTAATACAACCTATATAGATGTTTATTTATTTTCCCTTTTGTACTTTAACTATTTGCATATCATTACAACACAGTGTATTACCATAATATGACAGAGGGGAGAGGGGTAGAGAGAGAGATCAAGCAGGGAGGGGTGGGAGAGGGGCAGAGAGAGCTACTGACTAAAACATGAGATGAAATATACAGAGAAGGAGTTCAAGGGAATACCTACACTCTTAGAAGAAATGCTTCCAAAGGGGTTCTTTGACTGTCCCCATAAAGTGTTTTTACTTTTTGGTTCAATGTAGAACTCTTTTGGTTTCCATGTAGAACCCTCTGTGGAAAGGGTTCTACATGGAACCCAAAAGAGTTCTTCCTGGAACCAAAAAGGGTTCTTCAAATGGTTATCCTATGGGGACAGTCGAAGAACCCTTTTCGGTTGTAGATAGCACCTTTTTTTTCCTAAGTGTCAGTTTTACAGCTGAATGTATTCAACAGAAATGTGTCTTCCGTGTTTAACTCAACCCCTATGAATCAGAGAGGTTCAGGGAGATGCCTTAATCTACATCCACGTCTCAGGGAGGGAAAGAGAGGGTCGCGGCAGAGAGTAAGAGAGGGAGAGGTCAAGAGAGATGGAAAAAGGAGAGAAAGAAAGACAGACAGACAGACAGACAGACAGACAGACAGACAGACAGACAGACAGACAGAGAGAGAAGGAGGGAGAGGGATGAACTCTGACAGTGTCTGTTGATGAAGGGAGGTAGTCTATATAACTTCATAAAGACCCTCACTCTCTGTGTGCGTTTGTGTGTGTGTGTGTGTGTGTGTGTGCGTGTGTGCGTGTGTGTGTGTGTGTATGTTGAAATGAAAAGCTGAAATGTCTTGAGTCAATAAGTACTCAACCCCTTTGTTATGACAAGCCTAAATAAGTTCGGTAGTAAAAATGTGCTTAACAAGTCACATAATAATTTGCATGGACTCACTCTGTGTTCAGTGATATACTGTATATACATTATCATAAATGATGTGGCCGAGACAATTTTCTTCTTAAAAGTCCAAAATCTTGACATCGTTACTAGTGACATGCAAAACATAATGAAACAAATACAAAAAGATAGTTTTTGAGTGATATTCCCCTTTATGTTTAGTAACCTAGCTATAATATCTCTGACTTCTCTACAATACTTCAGTTTAGTAACCTAGTTATAATATCTCTGTCTTCTCTCCTATTCTTCAGTTTAGTAACCTAGCTAAAGTTGCAATGTGGAGAATAAGTATATTACTAGTGATTATACCCATGGGCCTATAGTACACGAGCCTATTGAATAGAGTGCCATTTGGGAACAAATTGTAAAAACTAATAATAATTATTGCATCCCAACGAGGTCCAGAGTGTTACAGGGATGGGAATGAAGCTAGCCCGAGGCTAGTACTTTCAGACCGGGCTAGTAGTAAACTGGTTGAATAACTTGAATATCTCTCTCTCTCTCTCCCCTTCTTTCTCCTCCCTCTCTTCTCACAGGTCTTCATTTCAGTCTACTGGGGAATCTAGAGGCCATAGTTTGCCCCGGGGGCTTAATAGCCAATGGGACAAAATTATGTGTTGATGTAGATGAGTGTAAAGAGTGGGACAGTGCCCCACCCTGTGGAAGTAATACCACGTGTTACAACACACAGGGGAGCTTCTACTGTCAGTGTCTACCTGGGTTTGTATCCACAACGACTTTCAAGTTTTCTCCTCTCACTGGGGAGTGTAAGGGTGAGTATTCAAATGTGTGTGTGTGTGTGTGTGTGTGTGTGTGTGTGTGTGTGTGTGTGTGTGTGTGTGTGTGTGTGTGTGTGTGTGTGTGTGTGTGTGTGTGTGTGTGTGTGTGTGTGTGTGTGTGTGTGTGTGTGTGTGTGTGTGTGTGTGTGTGTGTGTGTGTGAGAGAGAGAGAGAGAATGTTACATGTCAAGGGAACAAACCATTACTTTGGCAGAGTCATTTTATTTGTGCAGTTTTGATGCTATTCTAAATGTTACTACATGTATTTTTGTGTTCATGTGGAAGAAACAGCAACGACCATGTGTGTCAAGAAATAAAACATTACTTTTGCAATATCTTCTCTTTTCTGTGCCATATTTGTAGATCAGTGATTCTCCAACTTCTCCTCTGGAACCACAGACAGTCCTCTTCTTTGATGTATTCCATAACTAGCACAGCTGATTCTAATGGTCACCTGATCATCAAGACTTTCATTCGTTAATTCAGCTACGTTAGTTCTAGAATACATCCAACACGTGGACTGTCCAGGAACTGTAGGAGAGATTAGGGAATCACTGGAGGAGAGGTTAGGGAATCACTGGATGAGAGGTTAGGGAGTCACTGGAGGAGAGGTTAGGGACTCACTGGAGGAGAGGTTAGGGAGTCACTGGAGGAGAGGTTAGGGAATCACTGGAGGAGAGGTTAGGGAGTCACTGCATGAGAGATTAGGGAGTCACTGGAGGAGAGGTTAGGGAGTCACTAGAGGAGAGGTTAGGGAGTCACTGGAGGAGAGGTTAGGGGGTCACTGAAGGAGGGGTTAGGGAGTCACTGGAGGAGGTGTTAGGGAGTCACTGGAGGAGAGGTTAGGAGAGGTTAGGGAATCACTGGAGGAGATGATATGGAATAACTGGAGGAGAGGTTAGGGAGTCACTGGAGGAGAGGTTAGGGACTCACTGGAGGAGAGGTTAGGAGAGGTTAAGGAATCACTGGTGTAGAGCTGAGGGAGTCACTGGGGGAAAGGTTAGGGAATCACTGGAGGAGAGTTTAGGGAGTAGCTGGAGGAGAGCTGACTGAATCACTGGAGGAAAGGCTGGGAATCACTGGAGGATATGTTAGGGAATCACTGGAGGAGAGGGTAGAGCGTCACTGGATGAAAGGTTAGGGAATCACTGGAGGAAGGGTTGTGGAATACCTGGAGGAAATGTTAGGGAATCACTGGAGGAAGGGTTATGGAATACCGGGAGGAACTGTTAGGGAATCACTGGAGGAAAGGGTAGGGAATCAGTTGAGGATGTGTTAAGGAATCACTGGAGGAGAGGTTAGAGCATCAATGTAAGAGAGGTTAGGGAATCACTGGAGGAGAGGTTAGAGCATCACTGTAGGAGAGGTTAGGGAATCCATGGAGGAGGGGTTAGTGAATTACTGGAGGAGAGGTTAGGGAGTCCTTGGAGGATTGGTTAGGGTGTCACTGGAGGAGAGGTTAGGGAATCACTGGAAGAGAGGTTAGGGAGTCACTGGAGGATTGGTTAGGGAGTCACTGGAGGAGAGCTGAGGGAGTCACTGGAGGAGAGGTTAGGGAATCACTTGAGGAGAGGATAGGGAATCACTGGAGGAGAGGTTAGGGAGTCAATGGAGGAGAGGTTAGGGAATCACTGGAGGAGAGGTTAGGGAGTCACTGGAGGAGAGGTTAGGGAATCACTGGAGGAAAGATTAGGAGAGGTTAGGGAATCACTGGAGGAGAGGTTAGGGGATCACTTGAGGAGAGCTGAGGGAGTCACTGGAGGAAAGCTGAGGGAGTCACTGGAGGAGAGGGTAGAGCATCACTGGAGGAGAGGTGCGGTTGTCACTGAAGGAGAGGTTAAGGGTTCACTGGTGTAGAACTGAGTGAGTCACTTGAGGAAATGTTAGGGAATCATTGGAGGAGAGGTTAGGGAATCACTGGAGGAGAGGTTAGGGAATCACTGGAGGAGAGGTTAGGGAGTCGCTGGAGGAGAGCTGACTGAATAACTGGAGGAAAGAGTAGGGAGTCACTGGAGGAGAGGTTAGGGAGTCACTGGAGGAGAGGTTAGGGAATCCCTGAAGGAGAAGATAGGGAATCACTGGAGGAGAGGTTAGGGAATCACTGGTGGAGAGGTTAGGGAATCACTGGAGGACAAGTTAGGGATTTACTGGATGAGATGTTAGGGAATCACTGGATGAGAGGTTAGGGATTCACTGCCCTACCAACATGTTTCCTTCTCTCTTCAGACCTCGATGAGTGCCAGGAGACACCTCAGGTTTGTAGCATGAACGCCATTTGCCTCAACACCTTCGGGAGCTACCACTGCCAGTGTCAACCTGGGTTCAGATTCTCTCACACTGTGAAGGTGAGTGCCACAAGAGGGCATCATTGTGTGTATGTGTCTTCTCTTGATTGATTGATTAATTGACTGCTTTAGCTGGAAACATCACTACATACTGTATATGTGTATGAATGTATGGGAAAACTATACAGTCCATAGAGACTATAGATTCTAAGGGACTATAGAAACTATAGGGACAACAGCTACTATGGCAACCACAGAGACTAAAGCATTTATGTCTATATAGACTATTGAGACTTTCGATACTGAGGGACTAAAGATACTAAAGCTACTAAAGAGACTATAGAGGAACCGCAGAAGAAAGTAACGACAATAGAATGGTTGATGATGCATAAGGTGTAACCAGGGGGATTACTGAGTGTGTTGGGGAATAGTACTAAGTGAATGTGGATGTGAGAGTTGTGTTGAGTTTTGAAATGACGGGTTAACTTCTTTGGGCTGCAGGGGCAGTATTGAGTAGCCTGGATAAAAGGTGCCCATTTCAAACGGCCTCGTACTCAATTCTTGCTCGTACAATATGTATATTATTATTACTATTGGATAGAAAACACTCTCAAGTTTCTAAAACCGTTTGAATTATATCTGTGAGTAAAACAGAACTCATTTGCAGCAAACTTCCTGTCAGAAAGTGAAAAATCTTAAATCGAGGGCTCTGTTCCCGGGCCTGCCTATAAATGTGCTTTATATCTATTAGTATACATGCACTTCATACGCCTTCCACTAGATGTCAATAGGCTGTGAGAGGTGAAATGGGGTTTCTAGGTATTTCTATGGTCAAAAGAGATAGCTTTGAATGACATGACCCCAGAATTCCTCTGTTCAGGATGCGCATAAAGGTCACCACTATTGGCTTCTGAAAAGCATTCGTTATAGACGTTTTATATCTCCGGCTTTGATTTTATTTGATAAATGTGATAATATCATCGTAAAGTATGTTTTTTCAATATAGTTTTATTAGATAATTGAAATTTTTTCGGGAGGTTAGGCGTGTTGCGTTGTCTGCGTTTGTTCACGAAGTAGAGCTTAGCGCCACTTGGCTAGCTTTCCTTGCTAATTGACTGGAGAAGAGAACATTCTAAAACCAAACAACGATTGTTCTGGCCAAAGGACCCCTTGTACAACATTCTGATGGAAGATCATCAAAAGTAGGACCCATTTATGATGTTATTTCATTTATCTGTCGAACATGTTTACTATTAGTTTGCGCCCAGATTTTGTGCACTCTCTCGCTATAACGTAAGCTGCATGTCGTACTGAAGTTATGTTTAGAATTCTAACACGGCGATTGCATTAACCTGTCTAGGATCAGCGTGGCGCTAGCGGCACCCCCCCCCCCCCCCCACTGAAAAACCAGTGCCGCGAAATTCAAAAAAAATATTTTTTTTAAATATTTAACTTTCACACATTAAAGTCCAATACAGCTAATGGAAGACACAGATCTTGTGAATCCAGTCAACATTTCCGATTTTTAAAATGTTTTACAGGGAAGACACAATATGTAAAGATGTACATCTATTACCTAAAAACACATTAGCATAATCCACCATCTTTTATTTGTCCACCAACACCAGTAGCCATCACCAATTCGGCTAAACTAAGATATTTATAGCCCCTAACCAACAAAAAAACTCATTAGATGACAGTCTGATAACATATTTATGGTATGGGATAGGTTTTGTTAGAAAAAAGTGCATATTTCAGGTAGATGGCATAGTTTACAATTGCACCCACCATCACAAATGGACTAGAATAATTACAATGAGCAACGTGTTTACCTAACTACTAATCATCAAACATTTCGTAAAAATACACAGCATACACGAATCGAAAGACACAGATCCTGTGAATACAGACAATATTTCAGATTTTCTAAGTGTCTTACAGCGAAAACACAATAAATCGTTATATTAGCTTAGCACATAGCAATTAGCAGCCCAGCATTGATTCTAGCCAAAGTGAGCGATAAAAGTCAACATCGCCAAAAGATATTAATTTTTTCACTAACCTTCTCAGAATTCTTCCGATGACACTCCTGTAACATCACATTACAACATGCATATACAGTTTGATCGAAAATGTTTATATTTAGCCACCAAAATCATGGTTAGACAATGTGAAATGTAGCTCAGCTGGTCAGAAAATGTCCTTGCGCCACTTAGACAGTGATCTACTCTTATACATAAATACTCATAAACGTGACTAAAAAATATAGGGTGGACAGGGATTGATAGACAATTTAATTCTTAATACAATTGCGTTATTACATTTTTTAATTTATCCTTACTTTTCAATACAGTTTGCGCCAAGCGAAGCTACGTCAAAAAACATGGCGTCCTAAGCCACTAAAATGTTTCGACAGAAACACGATTTATCATAATAAAAATGTCCTACCTTGAGCTGTTCTTCCATCAGTATCTTGGGCAAAGGATCCTTTCTTGGGAGAAATCGTCTTTTGGTGGAAAGCTGTCCTCTTGCCATGTGGAAATGTCAACTGCGTTCGGGATGAACTGAAAAGCGTGCCCAACTTTTCACATCGTTGCAAAAATAAATGTCCCAAAATCGCACTAAACGGATATAAATTGCTATAAAACGCTTTAAATTAACTACCTTATGATGTTTTTAACTCCTATAACGAGTGAAAAGATGACCGGAGAAATATAACAGGCTAAACTAACGCTTGGAACAGGTGCGCGCCGGGGTCCTCTAGGCTCATGACGCAGCTCCCAAAGAATGACTAGCTTCAGGGTTTTTTGATTTGTAGGGCCTGTGAACGCGCAATCGACCCCGTTGGAATCGTCATCATGTAAAGGCATCCAGGGGAAGACGTAAGAAGTGTCCGTATAGTCATAGCAACGACAGTGCCCTTTTAAATGACTTCAGAAGAGTGGCCAACATTTCTCAAATCTGACTCCATGTCAGGGAAATTGCTGTAGAATGGGCTCTGTTCCACTTAGAGACAAAATTTCAACTCCTATAGAAACTATAGACTGTTTTCTATCCAATAATAATAATAATATGCATATTGTACGATCAAGGATTTTGTGGGAAGCCGTTTAAAAAATTAGCCACATTAGCATAAATAGTCTAAACAGCGCCCCCATCCCCAACAGGTTAAGAACTAGTGTATCTATCATTTCCTATACAACATGTATTTTTTAGTAACGTTTATGAATAGTTATTTGGTCAGAATAGCTGAGTGTCAGAAACATATACGGAGATTCTGGAAAATAATTGCTACATGGTCACATTGTATAACCACGAATTTCAGCTCTAAATATGCAAATTTTCGAACAAACCATATTTGTATAGTGTAATATGATGTTATAGGACTGTCATCTAATGAAGTTTATGAAGGTTAGTGAAAAAATTAATATCTTTTGCTGGTTTATTCGTTATCGCTACTGTTGGCTTGAATCAATGCTGTTGTGTGGTTGGCTATTGGAGTAAGCTAATATAATGCTATATTGTGTTTTCGCTGTAAAACACTTAAAGAATCGGAAATATTGGCTGGATTCACAAGATGTTTGTCTTTCATTTGCTGTATATCATGTATTTTTCATAAATGTTTTATGATGAGTATTTAGTATTTCAATTTGGTCTCTGTAATTGTTCTAGCTGCTTCGGTGCTATTTCCGATTGTAGCTGCAATGTAAAACTGATTTATACCTCAAATATGCAAATGTTTTGAACAAAACATAGATTTATTGATTAATATGTTTGAAATTTGGAAATTGAGAGATTGAAATGTGGATAATAACAGATTGATATTTGGAAAATAATTGGTAAGCTGAAGTTCAACGAAGGACTGAAATATGGACAATTAGAGATATTATTTGTACTGAGTGAATGAGAGCTGTCAGGGGACTAGCCCCGGTGTGAAAGAGGTGCGTGTCTGAATGAATACCCCAACCAATTCTGTGAGCTGAGTTTTTAACATTATATAGGGATTCTGCGTGATATAAAAGGACAGAGATAAAGAAGGAGAGAGAACTATTACCGAATATACTGTATGAATATTATAATGGGTTACTAGAGATTTGTTAATGTAATATGTTATCAGTGGCTTTCAGAACTTTAATAATGTGGTGTCTTAGTACTTTGAAGAAGTGTGTTATAATACAAGGTCACATGAGGAAAAGAGGAATTGAGACTCATATCATATCAGAGGCTTCCATCTGTCGTTTGGGTTAAAGATAAGCTGTGGACAAATAGATAAGCCGCCAGTGAAAATGAATGGTACTGACTGAACTCAAACAGACTGTAAGGGACATTTGGGACAGAGACTCTGTGACAGTTGGGACAGAAAGAGCATACAGTACAAGTCAAAAGTTTGGACACGCCTACTCATTCAAGGGTTTTCATTATTTTTACTATTTTCTACTATGAAATAACACATATGGAATCATGTAGTAACCAAAAAAGTGTAAAACAAATTTAAAAAGTAGCCACCTTTTGTGTTGATGACAGCTTTGCACACTCTTGGCATTCTCTCAAACAGCTTTATGAGATAGTACACTGGAATGCATTTCAATTAACAGGTTTGTTTTGTTAAAAGTTAATTTGAGAAATGTATTTCCTTCTTAATGTGTTTGAGCCAATCACTTGTGTTGTGACAAGGTAGGGGTGGTACACAGAAGATAGTCCTATTTGGTAAAAGACCAAGTCCACATTATTGCAAGAACAGTTCAAATAAGCAAAGAGAAACAACAGCTCATCAATACTTTAAGCCATGAAGGTCAGGCAATGTGGGAAATTTCAAGAACTTTGAAAGTTTCATCAAGTGCAGTCACAAAAAACATCAAGCGCTATGTTGAAACTGGATCTCATGAGGACCGCCACAGGAAAGGAAAACCCAGAAATACCTTTGTTGCGGAGGATAAGTATTATAGTTACCAGCCTCAGAAATTACAGCCCAAATAAATGCTTCACAGAGTTCAAGTAACAGACACATCTCAACATCAACTGTTAAGAGGAGACTGCATGACCTCAGGCCTTCATGGTCAAATTGCTGCAAAGAAACCACTACTAAATAATAAGAGATTTGCTTGCACCAAGAAACACAAGAAATAGACATTAAACCGGTGAAAATGTGTCCTTTGGTCTGATGAGTCCAAATTTGAGATTTTTGGTTCCAACCGCCATGTCGTTGTTTGACACAGAGTAGGTGAACGGATGATCTCCGCATGTGTGGTTCCCACCGTGAAGCATGGAGGAGGAGGTGTGATGGAGTGGGGGTGCTTTGCTGGTGACACGGTCTGTGATTTATTTAGAATTCAAGACACACTTAACCAGCATGGCTACCACAGCATTCTGCAGTGATACGCCATCCAATCTGGTTTGCACTTAGTGGGACTATCATTTGTTTTTCAACAGGACAATGACCCAACACACGTCCAGGCTGTGTAAGGGTTATTTGACCAAGAAGGAAAGTGACAGAGTGCTGCCTCCGATGACCTTGCCTCCACAATCACCCGACCTCAACCCAATTTACATGGTTTGGGATGAGTTGGACCGCATAGTGAAGGAAAAGAGGCCAACAAGTGCTAAGCACTTCAATACTTATGGAAAAGCATTCGAGGTGAAGCTGGTTTAGAGAATGCCAAGAGTGTGCAAAGCTGTCATCAAGGCAAAGGGTGGCTACTTTGAAGAATCTAAAACATCAAATATAGTTTGATTTGTTCAAAACTTATTTAGTTACCTCATGATTCCATATGTGTTATTTAATAGTTTTGATGTCTTCACTATTATTCTACAATGTAGAAAATAGTAAAAATAAAGAAAAACCCTTGAATGAGTAGGTGTGTCCAAACTGTTCACTGGTTCTGCATGTCAATGCAACAGGTTCAAAATGATAAGATGACAAGAAAGGAGCTCTGGGATTATTTACTTTAGAAGGTGCCTGTTCCGCTTAACGTGCCACTCTATCATCTGATGTGTCTGAAGTATGATTGTGTATACACATGGTTTTGTCAAGACTTCCTGCCCAAGATGCAATAAGCTCGATTAAGATGAAGACTGTTTAGGACTGACTAAGATGTAGCACAGTGAAAACTAAGCACATGTTTATTTTCTTTCTTCCAGGACTGATGGAATGTCCAATATCAAGTTTTCTGATGCGTTTACCAATGATTTTGTCACGTCTGCTCCCGCTCCCCCTCTCTGGCGCTCGAGGTCGCCAGACGGCTCATCATTACGTACGCCTCTCACCATCGTTACGCGCCCCAGCGCTTCATCGGACTCACTTGGACTCCATCACGTCATTGATTATCTACCCTATATCTGTCACCCCCTCCAGTTAATTTCCCGTGTCTGTATTGATGTTGTTACGTTTCTCCTGTCCAGACGCTGTTCCTGTTATTAATGTCTGTTAATCAAATAATGTAACGGTCCTGACCTGTTTTATGTTGTTTTTGTATGTGTTTAGGTCAGGGCATGTGTTTTGGGTGGGCAGTCTATGTTATCTGTTTCTATGTTGGTTTTGGTTGCCTGGTATGGCTCTTAATTAGAGGCAGGTGTTTTGCGTTCTCCTCTAATTAAGAGTCATATTTAGGTAGGGTGTTCTCACTGTTTGTTTGTGGGTGATTGTCTCCTGTGTCGTCGAATGTATGTACCATACGGGACTGTTTGGCTGTTCGTTTATTTTGATGTCGTCTGTTTCCTGTCCGTGAGTTTACGTTTAGTTATGTAAGTTTATGTTCAGGTTTCGTCAACGTCGTTTTCTTGTTTTGTATATTTCAAAGTGTTTTGTTTAGTGTTAAGTGTTTTTTGTTTGAGGGGGGGGTTCTGTAACGGTCCTGACCTGTTTTATGTTGTTTTTGTATGTGTTTAGGTCAGGGCATGTGTTTTGGGTGGGCAGTCTATGTTATCTGTTTCTATGTTGGTTTTGGTTGCCTGGTATGGCTCTTAATTAGAGGCAGGTGTTTTGCGTTCTCCTCTAATTAAGAGTCATATTTAGGTAGGGTGTTCTCACTGTTTGTTTGTGGGTGATTGTCTCCTGTGTCGTCGAATGTATGTACCATACGGGACTGTTTGGCTGTTCGTTTATTTTGATGTCGTCTGTTTCCTGTCCGTGAGTTTACGTTTAGTTATGTAAGTTTATGTTCAGGTTTTGTCAACGTCGTTTTCTTGTTTTGTATATTTCAAAGTGTTTTGTTTCGTGTTGCCGTCGTTTATAATAAAAAGATGGCTTATTTCCCGAATGCTGCATTTTGGTCTGATGATCCTTCTCTCCTCTCCTCATCCGAGGATGAGGAGAGAGACAGCCCTTACAAATAAATAATCAATCAAGTTTATTTTATATAGCCCTTCGTACATCAGCTAATATCTCGAAGTGCTGTACAGAAACCCAGCCTAAAATCCCAAACAGCAAGCAATGCAGGTGTAGAAGCACGGTGGCTAGGAAAAACTCCCTAGAAATGCCAAAACCTAGGAAGCAACCTAGAGAGGAACCAGGCTATGAGGGGTGGCCAGTCCTCTTCTGGCTGTGCCGGGTGGAGATTATAATAACAGAACTATGCCAAGATGTTCAAAATGTTCATAAGTGACAAGCATGGTCAAATAATAATCATGAATCATTTTCAGTTGGCTTTTCATAGCCGATCATTAAGAGTTGAAAACAGCAGGTCTGGGACAGGTGGCGGTTCCATAACCGCAAGCAGAACAGTTCATTCCCTGTACTTACTTCTCGTCTCCCAGCGTCTGGCATTACAGAGCCGTTACAGATTGTGTACATTTACTTTTGAAAGGCTTGCTGGGGCATTTGACTTAGGAGAACAGTTACAGATTGTGTACATTTCCTTTTGAAAGGCTCGCTGAGGCATTTGACTTAGGAGAACAGTTAGTGAGACTGTAGTACTTTACAGTATAAAGAGACCTTTTATATTTTTTTATTGAACCTTTATTTAACAAGTATGTTAAAAACAAATGTTCATTTACAATGACTGCCTACTGGGGAACAGTGGGTTAACTGCCTTGTTCAGGGGCAGAATGACAGATTATTTTATCTTGTCAGCTCGGGGAGTCGATCTGTCCACTACAGATGAGGATGAGTGTGTGTGGGTTCCGTCGGTGCGTAGCCCTCTGGGCATGTGCACGAGAACACCTGGTCGATACACCTGTCCGTCAGGGCTTAGTAACCACAGTAACAACACTGCGCCCGACGCAGATGAGACGGCTGAGGCCATGCTAGCCCTGACCCCTGACCCCTGAGCCCTGACCTCTAACCCTGACTCCTGACCTCTAACCCCATGACCCCTATCTTTGGCCACATTCCAATCCAGATGTCTGCCTGAACTCACAGCTGTACCCATCACATGACATAGCAGCAATCTGATGCCTGACTGAGCTTTAAGTCCAGAACAGACTGTGGGAGGAGCACAGTACTACATAGAGCCAAGACTATATCGAACTCTATTCCACATCAAGTAACTCATGCCAATAATTAAAATGTATAAAAAAAATACTCCTTATGGAACAGCGCGGACTGTGAAGCAACACAAACATAGACAAATGCATATAAACACACGCAGTATACACACATGTACACATTGTCACGCCCTGACTTTAGTTATATTTGCTTTCTTTATTATTTGGTTAGGTCAGGGTGTGACAAGGGGTGGTTTGTTTAGTTTTTGTATTGTCTAGGGGTTTTTGTCTTTTCTACGGTATTTTGGTTATCTATGGGGATTTTGTATTGTCTAGGGATATGTAGGTTTATGGTGGCCTGAATGGGTTCCCAATCAGAGACAGCTGTTTATCGTTGTCTCTGATTGGGGATTCTATTTACGTTGCCATTTTCCATGTTGGTTTTGTGGGTAGTTGTCCATGTTTAGTTGCCAGTGAGCACTACGTTGGCGTCACGTGTCTGTTTATTGTTTTGTTGGCGACATCGTTAAATAAACAAGTATGTTCGCTCAAAGGGCGGCGCATTGGTCCGCTCCTTTAAACGGCCGTGACACACATGGATTTTGTGTTGTAGATAAGTGGTAGAAGAGTAGAGGCCTGAGGACACACACTTAATATGTTGTGAAATCTGTTATGAATATATTGTAATGTTTTTAAACTTGCCTGAGGAGAAAGATTAGCTGCTGACTTGACAGGAACTAATGGGGAACCAGAATAAACACAAATACAAATACAGCGACGTAGAACGATTGTACACTTCAGAAGGAAGGAGAGAGTAGTGGCCTCAGCGGTGGAATGTTTCTTAATAGTTTTCATAATTTCATAATTAAACAACTTGTAATAATCTTTTATGCCGAAAATCCAGTGTTTCTATTTTCAACGTTTTTGTTATATTACACTCTTTTGTGAAATATATAAAGTGTAATATTGGAATGCAAACTCAAAATTGTGTACAATTCTATATCTGACATGGTACAGGTGCCTAGACGTCAATTAGCGATGGATATCTCAGAAAAACCATGTCGAGGAAATATATAACATTTTAAGTAAGGCCCTGAACTAGACTGTTAGAGAGTTCACTCACTTGGCAAAATGAGTGTTAGACTGTTAGAGAGGCTACTAACTTCACTGATCCCCATGCTACTTCCTCAAACAGAGGTTACTGATATGCCACTGCAAACCACCTCATAAGGACAGGTCTAAGTTCAGTTTTACTGTGTAAGCCTGGATAATGATGATCAGTAAGGGACTATATAAACTGATCTGAGTGTGGTGCTTATATTACAGTAGGGACTTTCCTCTGTTGATGTAGAAACCGTTATTCCACTGGCAGCTTCCTCTTTCTAGTTCTGAGCCCCAAATGACACCCTTTTCCCTGTATAGTGCACTACATTAGACCAAGGCCCTATTCCCTATATAGTGCACTACATTAGACCAGGGCCCTATTCCCTATATAGTGCACTACATTAGACCAGGGCCCTATTCCCTATATAGTGCACTACATTAGACCAGAGCCCTATTCCCTATATAGTGCACTATATTAGACCAGGGCCCTATTCCCTATATAGTGCACTACATTAGACCAGAGCCCTATTCCCTACATAGTGCACTACATTAGACCAGAGCCCTATTCCTTATATAGTGCACTACATTAGACCAGGGCCCTATTCCCTACATAGTGCACTACATTAGACCAGAGCCCTATTCCTTATATAGTGCACTACATTAGACCAGGGCCCTATTCCCTGTATAGTGCATTATATTAGACAAGGGCCCATAGAGCGCTATATAATAGGTTGTCATTTGGGATGCATGCTAGGATGGTTACCATGGTAATATTTCAGCACTGGTGTGCTGTGGGTTTCTGGGTGTTTTAATCTCCACCTCAACTTCCTCTCTGTCTCATGTCTTCATTTGTATCTTAGTTAGTTGGTATCTGATGGTAAACATGGTTACCCATGGCAACAACTTGGATCTACAATGAACATGATAAGGATGTGACAGTTTTCATTTGTATGTGTTGTGTGTTGGTGTGTTGTGTGTGTTGTGGTGTGTTGTATTTATTAAGGATCCTCACTAGTTCCAGTGAAGGCAGCAGCTACTCTTCCTGGAGTCCAGCAACATTAAAGCAGTTTAAAAACATTACAAAACATTCACAACAGATTTCACACATCACTAAGTTTGTGCCCTCAGACCCCTACTACACAACCACACATCTACAACACAAGATTCATGTGTACGTGTGTGTATAGTGTGTGTATAGTGGATATGTTATTGTGTGTGTATGAGTGTGTCTGTGCTTATGTTTGTGTTGCTTAACAGTCCCACTCTTCCATGTGGTCATGGCTCTATGTGGTACTGTGTCCAATTGTCTGTTCTGGACTTGGGGACTGTGAAGAGACCTCTGGTGGCATGTCTTGTGGGGTATGTATGGGTGTCCGAGCTTTGTGTCAGTAGTTCCAACAGACAGTTCAGTGCTTTCAACATGTCCATTCATCTCATAAATACAAGTATTGAGGAAGTCAATCTCTCCTCCACTTTGAGCCAGGAAAGTTTGACACGCATATCATTAGTGTTAGCTCTCTGCGTACAACTCTCCGCTATTCCTTGCCACACCTTTTGAAACTATCTGCAGCTCTTTGTTAAGTGTTGCAGTCATTTCAGTCACTGTAGTAGCTGACACATATAGTGTTGAGTCATCCGCATGCATAGACACACTGGCTTTACCCAAAAGTATGTCAACTGCTCGGCCTCTGACCACAAGGCACTACAGAGGGGAGTGCGTACGGCCCAGTACATCACTGGGACCAAGCTTCCTGCCATCCAGGACCTCTATACCTAAAGATTGTCAAAGGTTCCACCCACCCTAGTCATGGACTGTTCTCTCTGCTACGGTACCAGAGCGTCAAGTCTAGGTCCAAGAGGCTTCTAAACAGCTTCTAACCCCAAGCCGTAAATCTCCTGAACGTCTAATCAAATGGCTACCCAGACTATTTGCATTTCCCCCCCCCCTCTTTTACACTGCTACTACTCTCTGTTATTACCTATGCATAGTCACTTTAATAACTCTACCTACCTCAATTACCTAACCGGTGCCCCCGCACATTGACTCTGTACCGGTACTCCATGTATATAGCCTCGCTATTGTTATTTTTCTGCTGCTCTTTAATTATTTGTTACTTTGGTTTCTTATTCGTATACTTTTTTAGGTATTTTTTATAAAAAAATTAAACAGCATTGTTGGTTAGGGCTTGTAAGTAAGCATTTCACTGTAAGGTCTACACCTGGTGTAATCAGCATTTCACTGTAGGGTCTACACCTGTTGTATTCAGCATTTCACTGTAAGGTCTACACCTGGTTAAATCAGCATTTCACTGTAGGGTCTACACCTGGTGTATTCAGCATTTCACGGTAAGGTCTACACCTGGTTTATTCAGCATTTCACTGTAAGGTCTACACCTGGTGTAATCAGCATTTCACGGTAAGGTCTACACCTGGTTTAATCAGCATTTCACTGTAAGGTCTACACCTGGTGTAATCAGCATTTCACGGTAAGGTCTACACCTGGTGTATTCAGCATTTCACTGTAAGGTCTACACCTGGTGTATTCAGCATTTCACCGTAAGGTCTACACCTGGTGTATTCAGCATTTCACTGTAGGGTCTACACCTGTTGTATTCAGCATTTCACTGTAAGGTCTAAACCTGGTGTATTCAGCATTTCACTGTAAGGTCTACACCTGGTGTATTCAGCATTTCACTGTAAGGTCTACACCTGGTTTATTCAGCATTTCACCGTAAGGTCTACACCTGGTGTATTCAGCATTTCACTGTAAGGTCTACACCTGGTGTATTCAGCATTTCACCGTAAGGTCTACACCTGGTGTATTCAGCATTTCACTGTAAGGTCTACACCTGGTGTATTCAGCATTTCACTGTAAGGTCTACACCTGGTGTATTCAGCATTTCACTGTAAGGTCTACACCTGGTGTAATCAGCATTTCACTGTAAGGTCTACACCTGGTGTATTCAGCATTTCACTGTAAGGTCTACACCTGGTGTATTCAGCATTTCACCGTAAGGTCTACACCTGGTGTATTCAGCATTTCACTGTAAGGTCTACACCTGGTGTATTCAGCATTTCACCGTAAGGTCTACACCTGGTGTATTCAGCATTTCACTGTAAGGTCTACACCTGGTGTATTCGGTGCATGTGACAAATAATATTTGATATGATGTCGCTAGTAAACATTTAAAAAAGTAAGTGGCCTGAATTCTTGATTCTACCTGGATTATGTTCTAGAGGCTTCCATTAAAGAACACCCTCTGTGTTCTGATAGACAGGTAACTCTTTATCTACAATATAGCAGGGGGTGTAAATCCATAACACACACTTGATTGGTACATCCCGTTTTTTACGCTTAACCCTTGTGTAGTCGTAACATTCTGTATACTCCCCTTGTCCTAAGGGTCAAAAATGACCCGCCTTCACTAAACCCCTAAAATAAAGCAGCTTAATGGAATTTTAAACCCCAAATCTATTCTGCATGAAGAAACAACCTGTCATTCATCACAAACTTTGTGAATATCTGGGTTTTCCCTCTTCACACTGCAGAAAGACTGCATTTAATCAGTGGACACCACTCGTTTTTTAATTACAACATAATTGTCATAATTGTTTTCTTTACAAAAGTAGAGGTATATTATTATTATTATTATTGCTGAAGGTGCTGCATAGGTGTAAACATAACTTTTTTAGCAAAAGATAGCACTTGTATAGCCAAAGAAAGTTGCAGAAATGTGCAGAAAGGAGTTACATTACAGACATGAAAATAAAAATGTACCTCTGAATGGAACCAGTTGCTCATCCATTGTTACTTCAAGCCCAGGGTTGTAGAGGTATGGCAGACTCTCTCTTATGGCCACCAGTTTGTCTCTCACACGTCTTTCAGGTCTTGACTCACATTTAATCAAATCGTAGCATTCTTGAGAAAGTGTGAAAGACTAAATGGCATCGTGGCACGTAAAATCGCCCTTCCACTCTCTGCATCCCAGAGACTACATGTAGCCTCGCCTCGGAACGTACTTTGGTTTCTCCTTTAAAAGTTGCGATCTTACACCGCAGGACTTAGTGGTACCGAGCGTCACGGCTTCATTGCTCCAGAAAACCACAAAGGGGAGTTAGAGCAATCATTATGCATTTGGGTCCCAAGGTTTTTTCATGACCAATCATATCGAGTGGTTCCAATGACAAATTTGACGCAATCCACCCGTTGCTGGGTGAAGATGGCTGACAAAACATTATGGTGGAACCAAATGTAAGTAGTTATAATGTCATAATGAGTCAAGCAAAACATGTACAATTGAGAGGAATATGTTAGTTAATGTAGAGACAAACATTTGTGCATATTTTTTTGTCATATAGTAAATTTACAAAAATCGCTATTTAGCAAGTTATCTGACTAGCTAACTTTAGGCAGCTAGCTAGCCAGAAAACCAGGCAGTGGATGTAAAGACAATAGCTAGCTGAAGCATTTACTGCAAGTTGAATGTACAATTGTGTATACTTGTCTTGCAATGCAGCTGAAGTAACATAGGTAGCTAACTATTTACTTGCTTATTGTGTAGTGGAGAATAAAAATAACTATGTATGACTATGGATGTGTAGCTAGCTACAGTACGTAGGCAATCTGTGTATGGACCCTAAAATGTTCGGTTCTGAACTAATATTCTTACCAATCTATGAACCTCAGCTATCATAGTTGTTTTATCAACTTCAAGTCTGAATTGCATTAATTAAGCCTATGGATAGAGTAGAATATAATAACTTTATTGTGCCAAGGATGCAAGTCCTATATACACATGTACTGTAGTTATCACCAAGCATGGGATCCCCACATTGTAGCCTGTCCATTGCTCTGAGACGTCCTTTGACCATTCTAAATTCTGCATGGGGCATCCTTGCCTTAATGGAACTGACTTTCTGGTCTAACTCTTCATCTGACATATCAGAATAGCATTCCCTGACAGACATATTGTGTTTTTTCGTCCTTCTGTAAAAAAGCTAACCATTACACTGTCATGAAATATGATTATATATCAACTATGAAACAAATGACATGACCTGTTTATGAGTTTCCATGAAAGAAAGTTAGATTAATTCAACAGAAAATGGCGAAAACAGGCGTTCGTAGCTAAAAACTTTTGGTTAGCTTGAGAATAATAATTGCATGATTTATCATTCTACGGCATGTATGTAATATAGTAGAATGTTATGAACCGACACTGAATCGTAGGAGCTAACTGCTAGCTGTGTAAAAGTTGGACGGAGAAGGCCCGGTGCTGCTTACCTGAGACGCCATCATCCTTCGTGTCGGAAAAAAGTTGCTTTCAGAACAATTATTTTTGATTGAAAATAAAAAAAGTTTTGCTCTCAACAAAAAGACACAAATGTACCTCCATGGCATGTAACAATTAGCCTGTGAATAACCACACCTTCATACAAACTTTCTGCTGTATGGAGAATTCTTGACGCACAACCGAAGATGCTGCCATATCCTGCCAGCACGCCCACAAGCGAGCTACTCAGGAGCAGGATGATGACACGTGGAAGAGGGAAAGGAACAATTTGTTGCAAGTTGGGGAGGGGGGCTAATAGCTGAACAGTAGACTATTCAACCTTTACTAAAGAATAGCCTAGTAGCCGAGCTAGGTGGCCTGTCTCCCTTATGTAAGGAATTAGGCACTTTCCCATGTCTACTACAGTATGTATAGTAGACTGCACAGTAGCCTAATAAACAAATAAACACATTCCGTTAATAAAAGAATGATAAAAAATACTCTTTCAAAATGCAGATGTTGATTTAGTTATGGATCCATAACAAATTACTGTGGGAATGAATATCATTGATTTGCATATTGGAAGAAAGTAGTCTAATGAAGGCAAACCATTTAGAATCCTCCAATCCTGTAGCCTACTGGCCCGACCATGACATTGAACATATTTTCCATTCTAACAGAAACCCTGAGGGCTTCGTTTTTCTCTGAAGAGAAACACCATAATATTATTCAAATTAATTAAACCACATTTCTTAAAATCAATCCATATACTATGTTATTACAAATGGATTTGGATAATTAGTGGGTATCGGCCTAATTCTGCTCTGCATGCATTATTTGGTGTTCTACGTTGTACACAGAGGATATTTTTGCAGAATTCTGCATGCAGAGTCTCAATTTGGTGTTTGCCCCATTTTGTGAAATCTTGGTTGGTGAGCGGACCCCAGACCTCACAACCATAAAGGGCAATGGGCTCTATGACTGATTCAAGTATTTTTAGCCAGATCCTAATTGGTATGTTGAAATTTATGTTCCTTTTGATGTCATAGAATGCCCTTCTTGCCTTGTCTCTCAGATCGTTCACAGCTTTGTGGAAGTTACCTGTGGTGCTGATGTTTAGGCCGAGGTATGTATACTTTTTTGTGTCCTCTAGGGCAACGGTGTCTAGATGGAATTTGTGGTCCTGGCGACTGGACCTTTTTTGGAACACCATTATTTTGGTCTTACTGAGATTTACTGTCAGGGCCCAGGTCTGACAGAATCTGTGCAGAAGATCTAGGTGCTGCTGTAGGCCCTCCTTGGTTGGTGACAGAAGCACCAGATCATCAGCAAACAGTAGACATTTGACTTCGGATTCTAGTAGAGTGAGACCGGGTGCTGCAGACTGTTCTAGTGCCTGCGCCAATTCGTTGATATATATGTTGAAGAGGGTGGGGCTTAAGCTGCATCCCTGTCTCACCCCTCGACCCTGTGTGAAGAAATGTGTGTGTTTTTTGCCAATTTTAACCGCACACTTGTTGTTTGTGTACATGGATTTTATAATGTCGTATGTTTTAACCCCAACACCACTTTCCATCAATTTGTATAGCAGACCCTCATGCCAAATTGAGTCAAAGGCTTTTTTGAAATCAACAAAGCATGAGAAGACTTTGCCTTTGTTTTGGTTTGTTTGGTTGTCAATTAGGGTGTGTAGGGTGAATACATGGTCTGTTGTACGGTAATTTGGTAAAAAGCCAATTTCTCTCTCTCTCTCTCAGAAACTATTCAGAGAAGTCAACCTATGAGTGAGAGAGTGACAGAGAGAGAGAACTGAAAAATATACACTTATCAGAAGATATGGAGAGAAAGAAAGGGGAAGGAGAGGAAGGGAAGAGAGAGGGGGGAGGGTGAAACGGAAAGAAAGGGGTGCACTCTAACAGAAAGAGGAAGAGAGAGCAGAGAGAGGAGAGCAAAACTTCTTTTTTTTTCTAACCACATGTTGCTCACACTGAGAGAGTATTTTATTTATTTTCTCACCACGGATCATACGGAATAAAAACCTTGTTAAACTGGGATTTTCTTCAATCTGAATTCAACAGTAAAGCAGATTTAATCTCAGACTGATTGTTCTTGTGGGACTAGTTTTATTAGGATCCTACTAGTTGTCTGGATATAATACCAGTCTGTCTTTGAGATGGGGTCCAGAACTCTGCTTCTTATTCTGGGTGAGTCTAACCTTGGATATCTTTGGAACTTGACTAGTTGTGTGTGTGTGTGTGTGTTTGTGTGTGTGTGTGTGTGTGTGTGTGTGTGTGGACGTGTTTAACTATTTTTGTGGGGACCAGAAGTCCCTTCAAGAATAGTAAACGAACAAAAAGTTGACCAGCTGGGGACATTTTGTTTGTCCCCACAAGGTCAAATGCTATTTCTAGGGGGTTTAGGGTTAAGGTTAGAATTAGTGTTAGGGTTAGAATTAAGTTAACCTTTTACGGGGGCAGCCCGACACCGGTACACTTATGACAACATCCAGCTCAGAGTACCGGAAGTGGACGGTCACGTCAAAGAAATAGGTTTTTTTCCACCACAGAACAAGATGAGCACAAAAATTTCATCTCTGACATCCTCTTTACACCAATAGGAAGGCGTATAGAGTGTCAGCAGACTCCTAGGTGTCAAGACCATGTATAGGCATCAAGTTGAAAAGAGCATCGATTTCTGACATTTCACTTCCTGGTCAGGAAAAGTGCTGCAGAAGGACTTCTGTTTCACTCAGAGAAATAATTCCAACTCTTTTAGAAACTAGAAGGTGTTTTCTATCCAAAAAGAATAGTAATATTCATATTGTACGAGCAAGATTTGAGTAGGAGGCCGTTTGAAATGGGCACGATTTCACTGGCTACTCAACACTTTGCCTTGCAGCCATAAGAAGTTAAATATTAAGACGTTAGGAGCTAGGGTTAGTTGTAGTTGGGTTCAAATACTACTCGATATATATTGCAAACAGTTAATATGGGCTTTATTGAATTTGCCTAACGTAACTGATTGTAATTGAACCAATAGAATAGTGTCTACAGTACAAACATACAGTACTTCATACAGGCTAGAAATGAAAGGATCTGAAATGTTTTAAATAGTATTTGAACCCAGGTCTGATATGAGTACAGATTTCTCTACTTCTTCATCTTGACTGAGTGAGCATAGCCTTGCTATTGAGAAAGACCGCCGAAAGCAGACCTGGCTCTCAAGAGAAGACAGGATATGTGCACACTGCCCACAAAATGAGGTGGAAACTGAGCTGCACTTCCTAAACTCCTGCCAAATGTATGACCATATTAGAGACACATATTTCTCTCAGATTACACAGACCCACAAAGAATTTGAAAACAAATCCAATTTTCTTAAACTCCCATATATTCCGCAGTGTGCAATCACAGCAGCTGTAAAGGGGTGCGTAACTGGTGGCAGTGAAGTCAGATGCAGGAGAGCAGAACTCGGTAATAGCCGGAGCAGTTTAAATTCAAAACCAACGGCATCAAGAATAAACCAACAAGGGTACAAAACCCGACGCGCACCAGTAACCATGTGCACAAGCACTTACAACAAACAATACCACACGAAGACATAGAAGGAACAGAGGGTTAAATATACAACACTTAATGAGGGAAATGAGAACCAGGTGTGTAGGAAAACAAGACAAAACAAAATGGAAAATAAAAAGTGGATCGACGATGGCCAGTAGACCGGTGAACCGCTGAACACTGCCCGACCACCAAACACTGCCCGAACAAGGAGAGGAACCGACTTCGATGGAAGTCATGACAGCAGCAAGATTTGTGACCTGTTGCCAAAAGAAAATGCAACCAGTGAATAACAAACACCATTGTAAATACAACCTATATAGATGTTTATTTATTTTCCATTTTGTACTTTAACTATTTGCACATCATTACAACACAGTGTATTACCATAATATGACAGAGGGGAGAGGGGGAGAGAGAGAGATCAAGCAGGGAGGGGTGGGAGAGGGGCAGAGAGAGCTACTGACTAAAACATGAGATGAAATATACAGAGAAGGAGTTCAAGGGAATACCTACACTCTTAGAAGAAATGCTTCCAAAGGGGTTCTTTGACTGTCCCCGTAAAGTGTTTTTACTTTTTGGTTCAATGTAGAACTCTTTTGGTTTCCATGTAGAACCCTCTGTGGAAAGGGTTCTACGTGGAACCCAAAAGAGTTCTTGCTGGAACCAAAAAGGGTTCTTCAAATGGTTATCCTATGGGGACAGTCGAAGAACCCTTTTCGGTTGTAGATAGCACCTTTTTTTTCTAAGTGTCAGTTGTACAGCTGAATGTATTCAACAGAAATGTGTCTTCCGTGTTTAACTCAACCCCTATGAATCAGAGAGGTTCAGGGAGCTGCCTTAATCTACATCCACGTCTCAGGGAGGGAAAGAGAGGGTCGCGGCAGAGAGTAAGAGAGGGAGAGGTCAAGAGAGATGGAAAAAGGAGAGACAGACAGACAGACAGACAGACAGACAGACAGACAGACAGACAGACAGACAGACAGACAGACAGACAGACAGAATGAGAGAAAGAAAGAGAGAGAGAAGAAGGAGGGAGAGGGATGAACTCTGACAGTGTCTGTTGTGGAAAGGAGGTAGTCTATATAACTTCATAAAGACCCTCACTCTGTGTGTGTGTGTGTGTGTGTGTGTGTGTGTGTGTGTGTGTGTGTGTGTGTGTGTGTGTGTGTGTGTGTGTGTGTGTGTGTGTGCGTGTGCGTGTGTGTGTATGTTGAAATGAAAAGCTGAAATGTCTTGAGTCAATAAGTACTCAACCCCTTTGTTATGACAAGCCTAAATAAGTTCAGTAGTAAAAATGTGCTTAACAAGTCACATAATAATTTGCATGGACTCACTCTGTGTTCAGTGATATACTGTATATACATTATCATAAATGATGTGGCCGAGACAATTTTCTTCTTAAAAGTCCAAAATCTTGACATCGTTACTAGTGACATGCAAAACATAATGAAACAAATACAAAAAGATAGTTTTTGAAAGATATTCCACTTTATGTTTAGTAACCTAGCTATAATATCTCTGACTTCTCTACAATACTTCAGTTTAGTAACCTAGTTATAATATCTCTGTCTTCTCTCCTATTCTTCAGTTTAGTAACCTAGCTAAAGTTGCAATGTGGAGAATAAGTATATTACTAGTGATTATACCCATGGGCCTATAGTACACAAGCCTATGGAATAGAGTGCCATTTGGGAACAAATTGTAAAAACTAATAATAATTATTGCATCCCAACGAGGTCCAGAGTGTTACAGGGATGGGAATGAAGCTAGCCCGAGGCTAGTACTTTCAGACCGGGCTAGTAGGAAACTGGTTGAATAACTTGAATATCTCTCTCTCTCTCTCTCTCCCCTTCTTTCTCCTCCCTCTCTTCTCACAGGTCTTCATTTCAGTCTACTGGGGAATCTAGAGGCCATAGTTTGCCCCGGGGGCTTCATAGCCAATGGGACAAAATCATGTGTTGATGCAGATGAGTGGGAAAGTGCCCCACCCTGTGTTAGTAATGCCACGTGTTACAACACATATGGGAGCTTCTACTGTCAGTGTCTACCTGGGTTTGTATCCACAACGACTTTCAAGTTTACTCCTCTCACTGGGGAGTGTAAGGGTGAGTATTCAAATTTCTGTCTGTGTGTGTGTGTGTGTGTGTGTGTGTGTGTGTGTGTGTGTGTGTGTGTGTGTGTGTGTGTGTGTGTGTGTGTGTGTGTGTGTGTGTGTGTGTGTGTGTGTGTGTGTGTGTGTGTGTGTGTGTGTGTGTGTGTGTGTGTGTGTGTGTGTGTGTGTGTGTGTGTGTTACATGCCGAGGGAACGTAAATTTACATGTTAAGAGATGGGTGATAATGATATTATTCTATGTGTTGGTGGGGAGGGGGGGGTAATGATATTATTCTATGTGTTGGTGGGGAGGGGGGGTGACAATGATATTATTCTATGTGTAGGTGGGGAGGGGGTTGATAATGATATTATTCTATGTGTAGGTGGGGAGGGGGTTGGATAATGATATTATTCTATATGTAGGTGGGGAGGGGGGGTGATAATGATATTATTCTATATGTAGGTGGGGAGGGGGGGTGATAATGATATTATTCTATGTGTAGGTGGGGAGGGGGGTGATAATTATATTATTCTATGTGTAGGTGGAGAGGGGGGTGATAATTATATTATTCTATGTGTAGGTGGGGAGGGGGGTGATAATGATATTATTCTATGTGTAGGTGGGGAGGGGGGTGATAATTATATTATTCTATGTGTAGGTGGGGAGGGAGGTGGATAATTATATTATTCTATGTGTAGGTGGAGAGGGGGGATAATGATATTATTCTATATGTAGGTGGGGAGGGGGGGTGATAATGATATTATTCTATGTGTAGGTGTAGAGGGGGATAATGATATTATTCTATGTGTAGTTGGGGAGGGGGGGTGGATAATGATATTTTTCTATGTGTAGGTGTAGAGGGGGATAATGATATTATTCTATGTGTAGGTGGGGAGGGGGGTGGATAATGATATTTTTCTATGTGTAGGTGGGGAGGGGGGGTGGATAATGATATTATTCTATGTGTAGGTGGGGAGGGGGTGTGGATAATGATATTATTCTATGTGTAGGTGTAGAGGGGGATAATGATATTATTCTATGTGTAGTTGGGGAGGGGGGGTGGATAATGATATTATTCTATGTGTAGGTGGAGAGGGGGGATAATGATATTATTCTATGTGTAGGTGGGGAGGTGGTGTGGATAATGATATTATTCTATGTGTAGGTGGGGAGGGGGGAGTGGGGTGGATAATGATATTATTCTATGTGTAGGTGGAGAGGGGGATAATGATATTATTCTATGTGTAGGTGAGGAGGGGGTGGATAATGATATTATTCTATGTGTAGGTGGGGAGGGGGATAATGATATTATTCTATGTGTAGGTGAGGAGGGGGTGGATAATGATATTATTATATGTGTTATTGGGGAGGGGGGGTGGATAATGATATTATTATATGTGTAGGTGGAGAGGGGGATAATGATATTATTCTATGTGTAGGTGAGGAGGGGGATAATGATATTATTCTATGTGTAGGTGAGGAGGGGGTGGATAATGATATTATTCTATGTGTAGGTGAGGAGGGGGATAATGATATTATTCTATGTGTAGGTGGAGAGGGGGATAATGATATTATTCTATGTGTAGGTGAGGAGGGGGTGGATAATGATATTATTCTATGTGTAGGTGGGGAGGGGGTTGGATAATGATATTATTCTATGTGTAGGTGGGGAGGGGGGTGGATAATGATATTATTCTATGTGTAGGTGGGGAGGGGGTGGATAATGATATTATTCTATGTGTAGGTGGGGAGGGAGGTGGATAATGATATTATTCTATGTTTAGGTGGGGAGGGGGGTGGATAATGATATTATTCTATGTGTAGGTGGAGAGGGGGGGTGATAATGATATTATTCTATGTTTAGGTGGGGAGGGGGTGGATAATGATATTATTCTATGTGTAGGTGGAGAGGGGGGGTGATAATGATATTATTCTATGTGTAGGTGGGGAGGGGGAGTGATAATTATATTATTCTATGTGTAGGTGGGGAGGGGGGGTGATAATGATATTATTCTATATGTAGGTGGGGAGGGGGGGTGATAATGACATTATTCTATATGTAGGTGGGGAGGGGGGGTGATAATGATATTATTCTATATGTAGGTGGGGAGGGGGGGTGATAATGATATTATTCTATATGTAGGTGGGGAGGGGGGGTGATAATGATATTATTCTATATGTAGGTGGGGGGGGGGTGATAATGATATTATTCTATATGTAGGTGGGGAGGGGGGGTGATAATGATATTATTCTATATGTAGGTGGGGAGGGGGGGTGATAATGATATTATTCTATATGTAGGTGGGGAGGGGGGATGATAATGATATTATTCTATATGTAGGTGGGGAGGGGGGGTGATAATGATATTATTCTATATGTAGGTGGGGAGGGGGGATGATAATGATATTATTCTATATGTAGGTGGGGAGGGGGGGTGATAATGATATTATTCAATATGTAGTTGGGGAGGGGGGGTGATAATGATATTATTCTGTGTAAATTGTCTCAACTATATGGATTCATGTATTCATGGGGAAGAAACATCAACAGCCGTGTGTGAAGCTCGAGTCTCAGTTTAGCTTGTGATTCCCCAACCTCTCCTCTAGTACCTGCAGACAGTCCTCTGCTTTGATGTATTTTACAACAAGCACAGCTGATTCAAATGGTCACCTGATCATCAAGCCTTTCATTCCTTAATTCAGCTACGTTAGTTCTGGAATATATCGAATATGTGGACTGTCTTAAGGTACTGGAGGAGAGGTTAGGAGAGGTTAGGGAGTCACTGGAGGAGAGGTTAGGGAATCACTGGAGGAGAGGTTAAGGAGTCACTGGATGAGAGGTTAGGGAGACACTGGAGGAGAGGTTAGTTAATCACTGGAGGAGAGGTTGTGAGAGGTTAGGGAGTCACTGGAGGAGTGTTAGGGAGTTACTGGATGAGAGGTTAGGGAATCACTGGAGGAGAGGTTAGGGAATCAATGGAGGAGATGTTAGGGAGTCACTGGAGGAGAGGTTAGGTAGTCACTGGAGGAGAGGTTAGGGAGTTACTGGATGAGAGGTTAGGGAATCACTGGAGGAGAGGTTAGGGAGTCAATGGAGGAGAGGTTAGGGAGTTACTGGATGAGAGGTTAGGAGATGTTAGGGAATCACTGGAGGAGAGGTTAGGGAGTTACTGGATGAGTGTTTAGGGAGTCACTGGAGGAGAGGTTAGGGAGTTACTAGATGAGAGGTTAGGAGAGGTTAGGGAGTCACTGGAGAAGAGGTTAGGGAGTTACTGGATGAGAGGTTAGGGAGTCACTGGAGGAGAGGTTAGGGAGTTACTGGAGGAGAGGTTAGGGAGTTACTGGATGAGAGGTTAGGGAGTCACTGGAGGAGAGGTTAGGGAGTCACTGGAGGAGAGGTTAGGGAATCAATGGAGGAGAGGTTAGTGGGTCACTGGAGGAGAGGTTAGGGAGACACTTGATGAGAGGTTAGGGAATCACTGGAGGAGAGATTAGGGAGTCACTGGAGGAGAGGTTAATGAGTCACTGGATGAGACGTTAGGGAGTCACTGGAGGAGTGGTTAGGGGGTCACTGGAGGAGAGGTTAGGAGAGGTTAGGGATTCACTGGAGGAGAGGTTAGGGCATCACTGGATGAGAGGTTAGGGAGACATTGGAGGAGAGGTTAGGAGAGGTTAGGGACTCACTGGAGGAGAGGTTAGGGAGTCACTGGAGGAGAGGTTATGAGAGGTTGGGGACTCACTGGAGGAAAGGTAAGGGAGTCACTGCTCTATTACCATATTTCTTTCTCTCTTCAGATCTCAATGAGTGCGAGGTGAAACCACAGCCTTGTGGCAGCAACAACAATTGCAGCAACACCATCGGGAGCTTCAACTGCCTGTGTCAACCTGGGTTCAGATCCACAACTGTCAACTTTACTGCTCTCACTGGGGAGTGTAAGGGTGAGTATTCAAGTGTGTGTGTGTGTGTGTGTGTGTGTGTGTGTGTGTGTGTGTGTGTGTGTGTGTGTGTGTGTGTGTGTGTGTGTGTGTGTGTGTGTGTGTGTGTGTGTGTAAATGCTACAATGTCAAGCGAATCTCTCTGTCTCTCTCCAACTCTCTCCCTCTCTATATGTCTGTTTTTCACTCTGGTCCTCTTGTAGACATCAATGGTTGCTTCGACTGTCCCTGTACTTCTGGATTCGGCGAAAGAGGAAATGGGGATTGTAACGATGAGTCCGGAGTGTGTATCTGTGTGGGGAGGTGTCAGTTTGGGGATGTCTGTGTGGGGATGTCTGTGTGGGGAGGTGTGTGTGGGGAGGTGTGTGTGGGGAGGTGTGTGTGGGGATGTCTGTGTGTGTGGGGAGCTGTGTGTGGGGATGTCTGTGTGGGGATGTGTGTCTGGGGCGGTGTGTGTGGGGATGTCTGTGTGTGTGGGGATGTCTGTGTGTGTGGGGAGGGGTGTGTGGGGAGGGGTGTGTGGGGTGTCTGTTTGGGGAGGTGTGTGTGGGGAGGTGTGTGGGGAGGTGTGTGTGGAGATGTGTGTGTGGGGAGGTGTGTGTGTGGAAGTGTGTGTGGGGTGGTGTGTGTGGGTTGGTGTGTGTGGGGATGTGTGTGTGGGGAGGTGTGTGTGTGGAAGTGTGTGTGGGGTGGTGTGTGTGGGTTGGTGTGTGTGGGGAAGTGTGTATGGGGCGGTGTGTGCGGGGAGGTGTGTGTGGGGTGTCTGTGTGGGGAGGTGTGTGTGGGGAGGTGTGTGTGGGGAGGTGTGTGTGGGGTGTCTGTGTGGGGAGGTGTGTGTGGGGAGGTGTGTGTGGGGAGGTGTGTGTGGGGATGTGTGTGCGGGGAGGTGTGTGTGGGGAGGTGTGTGTGGGGATGTCTGTGTGGGGAGGTGTGTGTGGGGAGGTGTTTGTGGGGATGTCTGTGTGGGGAGGTGTGTGTGGGGATGTCTGTGGGGAGGTGTGTGTGGGGCGGTGTGTGGGGAGGTGTGTGTGGGGTGTCTGTGTGGGGAGGTGTGTGTGGGGAGATGTGTGTGGGGAGGTGTGTGTGGGGATGTCTGTGTGGGGAGGTGTTTGTGGGGATGTCTGTGTGGAGATGTCTGTGTGGGGAGTTGTGTGGGGAGGTGTGTGTGTGGGGATGTCTGTGTGGGGAGGTGTGCATGGGGAGCTGTGCGTGGGGAGGTGTGTGGGGAGCTGTGTGTGTGTGGGGATGTGTGTGTGGGCAGGTGTGTGTGGGGAGGTGTGTGTGGGGAGGTGTGTGGGGAGGTGTGTGTGTGTGGGGATGTCTGTGTGGGGAGGTGTGTGTGGGGAGGTGTGTGTGGGGATGTCTGTGTGTGGGGAGGTGTGTGTGTGGAAGTGTGTGTGGGGTGGTGTGTGTGGGTTGGTGTGTGTGGGGAGGTGTGTGTGGGGAGGTGTGTGTGGGGTGGTGTGTGTGGGGAAGTGTGTGTGGGGAAGTGTGTGTGGGGAAATGTGTGTGAGGTGGTGTGTGTGGGGAGGTGTGTGTGGGGAAGTGTGTGTGGGGTGGTGTGTGTGGGTTGGTGTGTGTGGGGTGGTGTGTGTGGGGAAGTGTGTGTGGGGAGGTGTGTGTGGGGAGGTGTGTGTGGGGAAGTGTGTGTGGGGAGGTGTGTGTGGGGAGGTGTGTGTGGGGAAGTGTGTGTGGGGAGGTGTGTGTGGGGAGGTGTGTGTGGGGAAGTGTGTGTGGGGAGGTGTGTGTGGGGTGGTGTGTGTGGGGAGGTGTGTGGGGAAGTGTGTGTGGGGAGCTGTGTGTGGGGAAGTGTGTGTGGGGAGGTGTGTGTGGGGAGGTGTGTGTGGGGAAGTGTGTGTGGGGTGGTGTGTGTGGGGAAGTGTGTGTGGGGTGGTGTGTTTGGGTTGGTGTGTGTGGGGTGGTGTGTGTGGGGAAGTGTGTGTGGGGAGGTGTGTGTGGGGAGGTGTGTGTGGGGAAGTGTGTGTGGGGAGGTGTGTGTGGGGAGGTGTGTGTGGGGAAGTGTGTGTGGGGAGGTGTGTGTGGGGAAGTGTGTGTGGGGTGGTGTGTGTGGGGAGGTGTGTGGGGAAGTGTGTGTGGGGAGCTGTGTGTGGGGAAGTGTGTGTGGGGAGGTGTGTGTGGGGAGGTGTGTGGGGAGGTGTGTGTGGGGAAGTGTGTGTGGGGAGGTGTGTGTGGGGTGGTGTGTGTGGGGTGGTGTGTGTGGGGAAGTGTGTGTGGGGAGGTGTGTGTGGGGAGGTGTGTGTGGGGAAGTGTGTGTGGGGAGGTGTGTGTGGGGAGGTGTGTGTGGGGAAGTGTGTGTGGGGTGGTGTGTGTGGGGAGGTGTGTGGGGAAGTGTGTGTGAGGATGTGTGTGTGGGGAAGTGTGTGTGGGGAGGTGTGTGTGAGGATGTGTGTGTGGGGAAGTGTGTGTTGGGAGGTGTGTGTGGGGAAGTGTGTGTGGGGTGGTGTGTGTGGGGAGGTGTGTGGGGAAGTGTGTGTGGGGAGCTGTGTGTGGGGAAGTGTGTGTGGGGAGGTGTGTGTGGGGAGGTGTGTGTGGGGAGGTGTGTGTGGGGAGGTGTGTGTGGGGAAGTGTGTGTGGGGAGGTGTGTGTGGGGTGATGTGTGTGGGGTGGTGTGTGTGGGGAAGTGTGTGTGGGGAGGTGTGTGTGGGGAGGTGTGTGTGGGGAAGTGTGTGTGGGGAGGTGTGTGTGGGGAAGTGTGTGTGGGGAGGTGTGTGGGGAAGTGTGTGTGGGGAGCTGTGTGTGGGGAAGTGTGTGTGGGGAGGTGTGTGTGGGGTGGTGTGTTTGGGGAAGTGTGTGTGGGGAGGTGTGTTTGGGGAGGTGTGCGTGGGGTGGTGTGCGTGGGGAGGTGTGTGTGGGGAGGTGTATGTATTCCCTCGGTGTGCGCCGCTCTGGGCATGTGCACAAACACACCTGGCTGATACACCTGCACCTGTCCGCCAGGGCTCAGTAACCACGGCAACAGTACTCTAGCCCTTGACCCCTTTAATTTGTTTGCGTTCCACTCCAAATGTTTCCCAGATCTCACAGCTGTACCCATCACATGATACAGCAGCAATCTGATGCCCGACTGAGCTGTCAGTGAGGTGGAGCGCAGCCTTTGGTTGATACAATACAACACCCGCCCATCTAGTCAAACAGGAACTCGACTATCAGCCAAACACATCATATGATGTAGAACAGTTGATGACGTGGCACGCAGCCATTGGTTGGAGCCATGCAACGACTGCAGTATAGTCAGCCTGGAACGAGACCCCGTACCCTAAACCAGTTCGAACTGTGAACCCACCACATCGTCTTGCATGCGGCAGAACTAAGACTCTTGGTCCCAATAATCTCTCCTTTCTCGTAAAGTGTGCACTTGTTCACTTTCCTTCACTGAACTCACACTAGCATGCCTCCACCAATCCAATGCTTTTAGATTAGAAATAGTGAACAAGTGTACACTTCAGAAGGAAGGAGAAAGTTGTGGCCTCATGGGTGGAATGTTTCTTAATATTTTTCATAATTAATTAACACTTTTTTTTTACTGCCCAAAAAATATGTCAAATAGTTTTGTTATATTTCAGCCTTCTGTGATGTATACAAAGTGTAATATCTGGATGCAAACTAAACATTTTATACATTTCAGCTCTATCTCTGACGTGGTACAGGTGTCTTCTTTTTTTAATCCCACAACCATGTGTGTGAGATGTATATTTTTGTTTCAAAGTAGATTTGTTTAAGAATTCCAAGAAACACTCTGTGTGACCTTGATTTACCCACTGCAGTAAATCAATGGCACACAAACTGTGTGGATGGCTGACACCCCTCATCTAAGGCTGTTGTTCTAGAATGTCCTGTGTTTCTTCTTCTCTTTCTTTAAGACTACTCTCCTCAAGTTTTTGTGCGTTCTCTCTCTCTCTCTCTCTCTCTCTCTCTCTCTCTCTCTCTCTCTCTCTCTCTCTCTCTCTCTCTCTCTCTCTCTCTCTCTCTCTCTCTCTCTCTCTCTCTCTCTCTCTCTCTCTCTCTCTCTCTCTCTCCTGCCCTCCTCCTCCTCCCACCCTCCATCTCTCCATCTCTGTGTGCAGACGAGGACGAGTGTAAGGAGCAGACTGCTGATTGCCCCAACAACTCATTCTGTGTGAACACCCCAGGATCTTACGACTGCATCTGTCTGTCTGGGTACACACTAACAGAGAGCAAGGGGGGGTGTAAAGGTGAGAAACATGCTTTTATCATATGGGACCCCTTTCACTGTGTCACTTCGTATGAGTGTGTGTGTACTGTGTACTGTGTACTGTGTGCGTGTGTACTGTGTGCGTGTGTACTGTGTGCGTGTGTACTGTGTGCGTGTGTACTGTGTGCGTTGCGCTCTAGTCATGTGCACAAACACACCTGGTAGATATACCTGTAACTGTCTGTCAGGGCTCAGTAACCACGGCAACAACACATGTTATCCCTGACCTCTAACCCCAGATTCCTGACCTCTAACCCGATGACCCCTTCTTTTGGCCGAGTTCCAATCCAGATGTGTGCCTGAACTCACAGCTGTAACCATAACATGACATAGCAGTAATCTGATGCCTGGATGAGCTGCCAGTGATTTTACAACTGCAGTAAATCAATAGCACAACACAGGTTGTTGTTCTGGAATGTACTTTGTTTCTTCTCTGTTTTTTATTTTTCTTCTCACTGGGATGTGTTCAGTTGTCTGCCTCCTCCTCACATCTTTCCTCAAGTGTTTATGTTTATGTTTGTGCATTCTCTCTTGCAAACTGATATGTGACACGTATTTCATGGCAAAATAACATGCAAAACTGGCAAGATCCCAAAAACTGTATTTATATATATATTATTTATTGTATTATTTTTTTGTTGCAAAAAATGTTGGGTTCAAAACAGATGAATGACGGGTCAACACTGACGTTATATATTATGTAAACCCCTCCTCCCCTCTCTCTCTTCTGAAATCAAGAAACAGTAAGAAGTACTTAGCCAATGTTTCATCCTCATGTCTCTGTCTCTGTCTCTGTCTCTGTGTCTGTGTCTGTGTCTGTGTCTGTGTCTGTGTCTGTGTCTGTGTCTGTGTCTGTGTCTGTGTCTGTCTCTGTCTCTGTCTCTGTCTCTGTCTCTGTCTCTGTCTCTGTCTCTGTCTCTGTCTCTGTCTCTGTCTCTGTCTCTGTCTCTGTCTCTCTCTCTCTCTCTCTCTCTCTCTCTCTCTCTCTCTCTCTCTCTCTCTCTCTCTCTCTCTCTCTCTCTCTCTCTCTCTCTCTCTCTAACTGTGTTAAATTGATAATGGACCTACATGTATGTTCTCTCTCATCTGTCCAGGTGTAAACTCAAATAAAATAAAATTGTATTAGTCAAATGCACCGAATACAACAGGTGTGAACTTTACAGTGAAATGATTACTTATAAGCCTTTAACCAACAATGCAGTTTCAATACAAATAAGTAAAAAATAGAAAAGTAAAAAAAGACAATAAAATAATTATTATTATTATTAAAGAGCAGCAGTAAAATAACAGTAGCGAGGCTAAATACAGAGTCAATGTGGAGGTTATATACAGGGTGTAACGTTAGAGAGTCAATGTGGAGGCTATATACAGGGTGTTACGGTACAGAGTCAATGTGGAGGCTATATACAGGGGGTACCGGTACAGAGTCAATGTGGAGGCTATATACAGGGGGTACCGGTACAGAGTCAATGTGGAGGCTATATACAGGGGGTACCGGTACAGAGTCAATGTGGAGGCTATATACAGGGGGTACCGGTACAGAGTCAATGTGGAGGCTATATACAGGGGGTACCGGTACAGAGTCAATGTGTCAATGTGTAGGCTATATACAGGGGGTACCGGTACAGAGTCAATGTGGAGGCTATATACAGGGGGTACCAGTACAGAGTCAATGTGGAGGCTATATACAGGGGGTACCGGTACAGAGTCAATGTGGAGGCTATAAACAGGGGGTACCAGTACAGAGTCAATGTGGAGGCTATATACAGGGGGTACCGGTACAGAGTCAATGTGGAGGCTATATACAAGGGGTACCGGTACAGAGTCAATGTGGAGGCTAAATACAGGGGGTACCGGTACAGAGTCAATGTGGAGGCTATATACAGGGGGTACCGGTACAGAATAAATGTGGAGGCTAAATACTCTGTACCGGTTCCCTCTGTATTTAGCCTCCACATTGACTTGTACCGGTACCCCCTGTATATAGCCTGTATAGAGTCAATGTGGAGGCTATATACAGGGAGTACCAGTACAGAGTAAATGTGGAGGCTAAATACAGGGGGTACCGGTACAGAGTCAATGTGGAGGCTAAATACAGGTTGTACCGGTACATTGTCAATGTGGAGGCTAAGTACAGGGGGTACCAGTACAGAGTCAATGTGGAGGCTATATACAGAGGGTACCAGTACAGAGTCAATGTGGAGGCTAAATACAGGTTGTACTGGTACAGTGTCAATGTGGAGGCTAAATACAGGGGCTACAAGTGCAGAGTCAATGTGGAGGCTAAATACCGAGGATACCGGTACAGAGTCAATGTGGAGGCTAAATACAGGGGGTACAAGTACAGAGTCAATGTGGAGGCTATATACAGGGGGTACCAGTACAGAGTCAATGTGGAGGCTGCATACAGGGGGTACCAGTACAGAGTCAATGTGGAGGCTATATACAGGGGGTACCGGTACAGAGTCAATATGGAGGCTATATACAGGGGGTACCGGTACATACTCAATGTGGAGGCTAAATACAGGGGGTTCCGGTACAGAGTCAATGTGGAGGCTATATACAGGGGGTACCGGTACAGAGTCAATGTGGAGGCTGCATACAGGGGGTACCAGTACAGAGTCAATGTGGAGGCTATATACAGAGGGTACCGGTACAGAGTCAATGTGGAGGCTAAATACAGGTGGTACCAGTACAGAGTCAATGTGGAGGCTAAATACAAGGGGGTACCGGTACAGAGTCAATGTGGAGACTATATACATGGGGTACCAGTACAGAGTCAATGTGGAGGCTAAATACAGGTGGTACCAGTACAGAGTCAATGTGGAGGCTAAATACAAGAGGGTAGCGGTACAAATTCAATGTGGAGGCTATATACAGGGGGTACCAGTACAGAGTCAATGTGGAGGCTAAATACAGGTGGTACCAGTACAGAGTCAATGTGGAGGCTAAATACAAGGGGGTAGCGGTACAAATTCAATGTGGAGGCTAAATACAAGGGGTACCGTTACAGAGTCAATATGGAGGCTATAAACAATGGGTACCGGTACAGACTCAATGTGGAGGATAAATACAGGTGGTACCGGTACAGAGTCAATGTGCGGGGGCACCGGTTAGTCGAGATAATATTTAGATATAATTAGAGTTAAAGTGACTATGCATAGATAATAAACAGAGAGTAGCAGCAGCGTAAAGGAGAGGGGGGGAGGGGGGGCGATGCAAATAGTCTGGGTAGCCATTTGGATAGCTGTTCAGGAGTCTTATGGCTTGGGGTTTAGAAGCCTCTTGGACCTAGACCTGGCGCTCCGGTACCGCTTGCCGTTCAGTAGCAGAGAGAACAGCCTATGGGGTGGCTGGAGTCTTTGACAATTTTTTAGGCCTTCCTCTGACACCGCCTGGTATAGAGGTCCTGGATGGCAGAAAGCTTGGCCCCAGTGATGTGCTGGGCCGTACACATTACCGTCTGTAGTACCTTGCGGTCGGAGGCCGAGCGGTTGCCATACCAGGCAGAGATGCAACCAGTCAGGATGCTCTCAATGGTGCAGATGTAGAACTTTTTGAGGATCTGAGGACCCATTTCAGTCTCCTGGGGGGGCAATAGGCATTGTTGTGCCCTGTTCATGACTGTCTTGTTGTGTTTGGACCATGATAGTTTGTTGGTGATGTGAACACCAAGGAACTTGAAGCGCTCAACCTGCTCCACTACAGACCCGTCGATGAGAATGGGGCGTACCCGGTCCTCCATTTCCTGTAGTCCACAATCACAATAACTGTCATCCAAATGAAAGCTATACAGTCAGTGAGCATCTAAAATTTCAAAAGCAATGGGTATTTTGGATAAATGGACGCCAAGGGAATATATCCAATTTTAAGTGTGGTCCTCCGGACCTCGTTGAAGACCAAATGCAGCAAACTTGGAAAAATGAGTTTGACCCCCCTGAACTAGACTGTTAGAGAGTTCACTACCCTCACTGATCCCCCTGAACTAGACTGTTAGAGAGTTCACTACCCTCACTGACCCCCTGAACTAGACTGTTAGAGAGTTCACTACCCTCACTGATCCCCATGCTACTTCCTCAAACAGAGGATACTGTTGTGTCACTGCAAACCACCTCATAAGGACAGGTCTAAGTTCAGTTTTACTGTGTAAGCCTGGATAATGATGATCAGTAAGGGACTATATAAACTGATCTGAGTGTGGTGCTTATATTACAGTAGGGACTTTCCTCTGTTGATGTAGAAACCGTTATTCCATTGGCAGCTTCCTCTTTCTAGTTCTGAGCCCCAAATGACACCCTTTTCCCTGTATAGTGCACTACATTAGACCAAGGCCCTATTCCCTACATAGTGCACTACATTAGACCAGAGCCCTATTCCCTATATAGTGCACTACATTAGACCAGGGCCCTATTCCCTACATAGTGCACTACATTAGACCATGGCCCTATTCCCTACATAGTGCACTACATTAGACCAGGGCCCTATTCCCTATATAGTGCACTACATTAGACCAGGGCCCTATTTCCTATATAGTGCACTACATTAGACCAGACCCCTATTCCCTATATAGTGCACTACATTAGACCAGGGCCCTATTCCCTATATAGTGCACTTCATTAGACCAGGGCCCTATTCCCTATATAGTGCACTACATTAGACCAGGGCCCTATTCCCTATATAGTGCACTTCATTAGACCAGGGCCCTATTCCCTATATAGTGCACTACATTAGACCAGGGCCCTATTCCCTATATAGTGCACTACATTAGACCAGGGCCCATAGAGCGCTATATAATAGGTTGTCATTTGGGATGCGTCCTAGGATGGTTACCATGGTAACATTTCATCACTGGTGTGCTGTGGGTTTCTGGGTGTTTTAATCTCCACCTCAACTTCCTCTCTGTCTCATGTCTTCATTTGTATCTTAGTTAGTTTGTATCTGATGGTAAACATGGTTACCCATGGCAACATCTTGGATCTACTATTGTGGTGTGGTGTGTTGTGGTGTTGTGTTGTGGTGTTGTGGTGTTGTGTTGTTGTGTTGTGGTGTTGTTGTGTTGTGGTGTTGTGTTGTGGTGTTGTGTTGTGTTGTGGTGTTGTGTTGTGTTGTTGTGTTGTGGTGTTGTGGTGTTGTGGTGTTGTTGTGTTGTTGTGTTGTGGTGTTGTGGTGTGGTGGTGTGGTGTTGTGGTGTTGTGGTGTTGTGTTGTGGTGTTGTGGTGTTGTGGTGTTGTGTTGTTGTGTTGTTGTGTTGTGGTGTTGTGGTGTTGTGTTGTTGTGTTGTGGTGTTGTGGTGTTGTGGTGTTGTGTTGTTGTGTTGTGGTGTTGTGGTGTTGTGTTGTGTTGTTGTGTTGTTGTGTTGTGGTGTTGTGTTGTGTTGTTGTGTTGTGGTGTTGTGGTGTGGTGTTGTTGTGTTGTGGTGTTGTGGTGTGGTGTTGTGGTGTGGTGTTGTTGTGTGGTGTTGTGGTGTGGTGTTGTTGTGTGGTGTTGTTGTGTTGTGGTGTTGTTGTGTTGTTGTGTTGTGGTGTTGTGTTGTGGTGTTGTGTTGTTGTGTTGTGTTGTTGTGTTGTGGTGTTGTGGTGTGGTGTTGTGGTGTTGTTGTGTTGTGGTGTTGTGGTGTGGTGTTGTGGTGTGGTGTTGTGGTGTTGTTGTGTGGTGTTGTTGTGTTGTGGTGTTGTTGTGTTGTTGTGGTGTTGTGTTGTGGTGTTGTGTTGTGGTGTGTTGTGTTGCTGTGTTGTTGTGTTGTTGTGTTGTGGTGTGTGTTGTGGTGTGTGTTGTGTTGTTGTGTTGTGTGTTGTGTGTGTTGTGGTGTGTTGTGTTGTTGTGTTGTGGTGGTGTGGTGTTGTTGTGTTGTTGTGTTGTTGTGGTGTGGTGTTGTTGTGTTGTTGTGTGTGTTGTGGTGTTGTTGTGTTGTGGTGTTGTTGTGTTGTTGTGGTGTGGTGTGGTGTTGTTGTGTTGTGTTGTTGTGTTGTGGTGTGGTGTTGTTGTGTTGTTGTGTTGTGGTGTTGTGTTGTGGTGTTGTGTTGTGTTGTTGTGGTGTGGTGTGGTGTTGTTGTGTTGTTGTGTTGTGGTGTTGTGTTGTGGTGTTGTGTGTGTTGTGGTGTGTGTTGTGTTGTGGTGTGTGTTGTGTTGTGGTGTTGTGTGTTGTGTGTGTTGTGGTGTGTTATGTTGTTGTGTTGTTGTGGTGTGTTGTTGTGTTGTGGTGTTGTGTTGTTGTGTTGTGTTGTTGTGTTGTGGTGTGTGTTGTGTGGTGTTGTTGTGTTGTGGTGTGGTGTTGTTGTGTTGTTGTGTTGTGGTGTTGTGTTGTTGTGGTGTGGTGTGGTGTTGTTGTGTTGTTGTGTTGTTGTGTTGTTGTGTTGTTGTGTGTTGTTGTGTTGTGGTGTTGTGGTGTTGTGTTGTTGTGGTGTGGTGTGGTGTTGTTGTGTTGTTGTGTTGTGGTGTTGTTGTGTTGTGGTGTTGTGTTGTGTTGTGGTGTTGTGTTGTGTTGTTGTGGTGTTGTTGTGTTGTTGTGTTGTGGTGTTGTGGTGTTGTGGTGTTGTGGTGTTGTGTTGTGGTGTTGTGTTGTTGTGTTGTTGTGTTGTTGTGTTGTGGTGTTGTGGTGTTGTGTTGTTGTGTTGTGGTGTTGTGTTGTGTTGTTGTGTTGTTGTGTTGTGGTGTTGTGTTGTGTTGTTGTGTTGTGGTGTTGTGGTGTGGTGTTGTTGTGTTGTGGTGTTGTGGTGTGGTGTTGTGGTGTGGTGTTGTTGTGTGGTGTTGTGGTGTGGTGTTGTTGTGTGGTGTTGTTGTGTTGTGGTGTTGTTGTGTTGTTGTGTTGTGGTGTTGTGTTGTGGTGTTGTGTTGTTGTGTTGTGTTGTTGTGTTGTGGTGTTGTGGTGTGGTGTTGTTGTGTTGTGGTGTTGTGGTGTGGTGTTGTGGTGTGGTGTTGTGGTGTTGTTGTGTGGTGTTGTTGTGTTGTGGTGTTGTTGTGTTGTTGTGGTGTTGTGTTGTGGTGTTGTGTTGTGGTGTGTTGTGTTGCTGTGTTGTTGTGTTGTTGTGTTGTGGTGTGTGTTGTGGTGTGTGTTGTGTTGTGGTGTTGTGTGTTGTGTGTGTTGTGGTGTGTTGTGTTGTTGTGTTGTTGTGGTGTGGTGTTGTTGTGTTGTTGTGTTGTTGTGGTGTGGTGTTGTTGTGTTGTTGTGTGTGTTGTGGTGTTGTTGTGTTGTGGTGTTGTTGTGTTGTTGTGTTGTGGTGTGGTGTGGTGTTGTTGTGTTGTGTTGTTGTGTTGTGGTGTGGTGTTGTTGTGTTGTTGTGTTGTGGTGTTGTGTTGTGGTGTTGTGTTGTTGTGGTGTGGTGTGGTGTTGTTGTGTTGTTGTGTTGTGGTGTTGTGTTGTTGTGTTGTGTTGTTGTGTTGTGGTGTTTGTTGTGTTGTGGTGTGTGTTGTGTTGTGGTGTTGTGTGTTGTGTGTGTTGTGGTGTGTTATGTTGTTGTGTTGTTGTGGTGTGTTGTTGTGTTGTGGTGTTGTGTTGTTGTGTTGTGTTGTTGTGTTGTGGTGTGTGTTGTGTGGTGTTGTTGTGTTGTTGTGTTGTGGTGTTGTGTTGTTGTGTTGTTGTGGTGTGGTGTGGTGTTGTTGTGTTGTTGTGTTGTTGTGTTGTTGTGTTGTTGTGTTGTTGTGGTGTTGTTGTGTTGTGTTGTTGTGTTGTGGTGTGGTGTTGTTGTGTTGTTGTGTTGTGGTGTTGTGTTGTGGTGTTGTGTTGTTGTGGTGTGGTGTGGTGTTGTTGTGTTGTTGTGTTGTGGTGTTGTGTTGTTGTGTTGTGTTGTTGTGTTGTGGTGTGTGTTGTGTTGTGGTGTGTGTTGTGTTGTGGTGTTGTGTGTTGTGTGTGTTGTGGTGTGTTATGTTGTTGTGTTGTTGTGGTGTGTTGTTGTGTTGTGGTGTTGTGTTGTTGTGTTGTGTTGTTGTGTTGTGGTGTGTGTTGTGTGGTGTTGTTGTGTTGTGGTGTGGTGTTGTTGTGTTGTTGTGTTGTGGTGTTGTGTTGTTGTGTTGTTGTGGTGTGGTGTGGTGTTGTTGTGTTGTTGTGTTGTTGTGTTGTTGTGTTGTTGTGTTGTGGTGTGTTGTTGTGTTGTGGTGTTGTGTTGTTGTGTTGTTGTGGTGTGGTGTGGTGTTGTTGTGTTGTGGTGTTGTGGTGTTGTTGTGTTGTGGTGTTGTGTTGTGGTGTTGTGGTGTTGTGTTGTGTTGTTGTGGTGTTGTGTTGTGGTGTTGTGGTGTTGTTGTGTTGTTGTGTTGTTGTGTTGTGGTGTTGTGGTGTTGTGGTGTTGTGTTGTGGTGTTGTGGTGTTGTGTTGTTGTGTTGTGGTGTTGTGTTGTGTTGTTGTGTTGTGGTGTTGTGGTGTGGTGTTGTTGTGTTGTGGTGTTGTGGTGTGGTGTTGTGGTGTGGTGTTGTTGTGTGGTGTTGTGGTGTGGTGTTGTTGTGTGGTGTTGTTGTGTTGTGGTGTTGTTGTGTTGTTGTGTTGTGGTGTTGTGTTGTGGTGTTGTGTTGTTGTGTTGTGTTGTTGTGTTGTGGTGTTGTGGTGTGGTGTTGTGGTGTTGTTGTGTTGTGGTGTTGTGGTGTGGTGTTGTGGTGTTGTTGTGTGGTGTTGTTGTGTTGTGGTGTTGTTGTGTTGTTGTGGTGTTGTGTTGTGGTGTTGTGTTGTGGTGTGTTGTGTTGCTGTGTTGTTGTGTTGTGGTGTGTGTTGTGGTGTGTGTTGTGTTGTGGTGTTGTGTGTTGTGTGTGTTGTGGTGTGTTGTGTTGTTGTGTTGTTGTGGTGTGGTGTTGTTGTGTTGTTGTGTTGTTGTGGTGTGGTGTTGTTGTGTTGTTGTGTGTGTTGTGGTGTTGTTGTGTTGTGGTGTTGTTGTGTTGTTGTGTTGTGGTGTGGTGTGGTGTTGTTGTGTTGTGTTGTTGTGTTGTGGTGTGGTGTTGTTGTGTTGTTGTGTTGTGGTGTTGTGTTGTGGTGTTGTGTTGTGGTGTTGTGTTGTTGTGGTGTGGTGTGGTGTTGTTGTGTTGTTGTGTTGTGGTGTTGTGTTGTTGTGTTGTGTTGTTGTGTTGTGGTGTGTGTTGTGTTGTGGTGTGTGTTGTGTTGTGGTGTTGTGTGTTGTGTGTGTTGTGGTGTGTTATGTTGTTGTGTTGTTGTGGTGTGTTGTTGTGTTGTGGTGTTGTGTTGTTGTGTTGTGTTGTTGTGTTGTGGTGTGTGTTGTGTGGTGTTGTTGTGTTGTTGTGTTGTGGTGTTGTGTTGTTGTGTTGTTGTGGTGTGGTGTGGTGTTGTTGTGTTGTTGTGTTGTTGTGTTGTTGTGTTGTTGTGTTGTTGTGTTGTGGTGTGTTGTTGTGTTGTGGTGTTGTGTTGTTGTGTTGTTGCGGTGTGGTGTGGTGTTGTTGTGTTGTTGTGTTGTTGTGTTGTTGTGTTGTTGTGTTGTGGTGTGTTGTTGTGTTGTGTTGTTGTGTTGTTGTGTTGTTGTGTTGTGGTGTGTTGTTGTGGTGTGTTGTTGTGTTGTTGTGTTGTTGTGTTGTGGTGTGTTGTTGTGTTGTGGTGTGTGTTGTGTTGTGTTGTTGTGTTGTGGTGTGTGGTGTGTGTTGTGGTGTGTTGTATTTGTATTTATTAAGGATCCCCATTAGTTCCAGTCAAGGCAGCAGCTACTTTACCTGTGGTCCAGCAACATTAAAGCAGTTTAAAAACATTACAAAACATTCACAACAGATTTCACACATCACTAAATGTGTGTCCTTTAGGCCGTGACTCCACTACCACATACAGTATATACAACACAAACTCCATGTGTAGTGCGTATGTTATCATGTGTGTGTGTGTGCATGTCTGTTATCGTGTTTGTGCCCATGTTTGTGTTGCTTCACAGTCCCCACTGTTCCATAAGGCGTGTTTTTATCCATGTTTTAAACTTACTTGATGTTGAAGAGATTTCCATGTGGTCACGGCTCTATGTAGTAGTGTTTCCTGTAGTCTGTTCTGTCACGGCTCTATATAGTAGTGTTTCCTGTAGTCTGTTCTGTCACGGCTCTATGTAGTAGTGTTTCCTGTAGTCTGTTCTGTCACGGCTCTATGTAGTAGTGTTTCCTGTAGTCTGTTCTGTCACGGCTCTATGTAGTAGTGTTTCCTGTAGTCTGTTATGTCACGGCTCTATGTAGTAGTGTTTCCTGTAGTCTGTTCTGTCACGGCTCTATGTAGCAGTGTTTCCTGTAGTCTGTTCTGTCACGGCTCTATGTAGTAGTGTTTCCTGTAGTCTGTTCTGTCACGGCTCTATGTAGTAGTGTTTCCTGTAGTCTGTTCTGTCACGGCTCTATGTAGTAGTGTTTCCTGTAGTCTGTTCTGGACTTGGGTATTGTGAAGAGACCTCTGGTGGCATGTCTTGTGGGGTATTTATGGGTGTCTGAGCTGTGTGCCAGTAGTTCAAACAGACAGTGTGTTGTGTTATGTTGTTATGTGTGGTGTAGTGTGTGGTGTGATCATTGTGGTGTGTTATTGTGGTGTTGTGGTGTGTTGTTGTGGTGTTGTTGTGTGTGTTTTTGTGGTATATTGTTGTGTGTTATTGTGATGTGGTTGTGGTGTGGTGTGTGTTGTTGTGGTGTGTTGTTGTGGTGTTGAGGTGTGTTGTTGTGGTGTGTTGTTGTGGTGTGTTGTTGTGGTGTGGTGTTGAGGTGTGTTGTTGTGGTGTGTTGGTGTGGGTGTTGTGGTGTGGGTGTGTGGTGTGCTGTGTTGTTGTGGTGTTGTATTTGTATTTATTAAGGATCCCCATTAGTTCCAGTCAAGGCAGCAACTACTCTTCCTGGGGTCCAGCAACGTTAAAGAAATTTAAAAACATTACAAAACATTCACAACAGATTTCACAACACACTCACTTCTCTCCTCAAGTGTTAATGTTAATGCTTTTGCATTCTCTCTCTCTCTCTCTCTCTCTCTCTCTCTCTCTCTCTCCCTCTCTCTCTCTCTCTCTCTCCCTCTCCCTCTCCCTCTCCCTCTCCCTCTCCCTCTCCCTCTCTCCCTCTCCCTCTCTCCCTCTCCCTCTCCTTCTCCATCTCTCTTTATGTCTGTATTTCACTCTGGTCCTCTTGTAGACATCAATGAGTGTAGCGACTGCCCCTGTACTTCCGAAAACAGCAAAAGAGGAGATGGGGATTGTAACGGTGAGTCCAGAGTGTGTGTGTGTGGGGATGTCTGTGTGTGGAGGTGTGTGTGGAGGTGTGTGTGGAGGTGTGTGTTGGGGGATGTGTGTGTGTGGAGGTGTGTGTGTGTGGGGATGTCTGTGTGGGGAGGTGTGTGGGGAGGTGTGTGTGGAGGTGTGTGTGAAGGTGTGTGTGGGGATGTCTGTGTGTGGGGATGTCTGTGTGGCGAGGTATGTGTGGGGATGTTTGTGTGGAGAGGTGTGTGGAGAGGTTTGTGGGGAGGTGTGTGGGGGTGTGTGTGTGGAAAAGTCTGTGTGGGGAGGTGTGTGTGTGTCACGTAACATCTTGTTTGTTTAAATACTTATACTCTTATGTTGTCACAACATATACTCTTATGTTGTCACACACACATAATTGAGACCCTGTATGTGTGTGTGTGTGCTGTGAGGGTCTCAGCTTAGCTTATGTGTGTGTGTGTGTGTGTGTTTGTGATGCGAGGGTCTCAGCTTAGCTTGTGTGTGCGTGCGTGTGTGTGTGTGTGTGTGTGTGTGTGTGTGTGTGTGTGTGTGTGTGTGTGTGTGTGTGTGTGTGTGTGTGTGTGTGTGTGTGTGTGTGTGTGTGTGTGTGTGTGTGTGTGTTGTGATGCGAGGGTCTCAGCTTAGCTTGTGTGTGTGTCCACTACAGATGAGGATGAGTGTGTGTGGGTTCCCCCGGTGGGCGGCACTCTGGACATGTGCACAAAATGCACCTGTCCATCAGGGCTCAGTAACCACGGCAACAACACATGTTATCCCTGACCCCTGACCTCTAACCCCCGATTCCTGACCTCTAACCCCATGACCCCTTCTTTTGGCCGAGTTCCAATCCAGATGTCTGCCTGATCTCACAGCTGTACCCATAACATGACATAGCAGTAATCTGATGCCTGACTGAGCTGTCAGTGATTTTACAACTGCAGTAAATCAATAGCACAACACAGGTTGTTGTTCTGGAATGTACTTTGTTTCTTCTCTGTTTCTTATTTTTCTTCTCACTGGGATGTGTTCAGTTGTCTGCCTCCTCCTCACCTCAAGTGTTTATGTTAATGCTCTCTCTCTCTCATATAGATGAGTGTAATGTAACTGCTGGTATCTGTGGAGAGGGAGGGACCTGTCAGAACATGGAAGGAAGCTACAGTTGCCTCTGTCTCCCAGGATACAGTAACTATGGGAACAAACAGGCTAGGTGCTCAGGTGAGGAAAGAATCTGGTACCATGATGTACTGCTTCCCACGATACGGTACAGTAAGGTTTGAACAGTCTTTAATTACGTCTATATCTAACATAACATAACATACCATGATGCACTGCTTCCCACGATACGGTACAGTAAGGTTTGAACAGTCTTTAATTACGTCTATATCTAACATAACATAACATACCATGATGCACTGCTTCCCACGATACGGTACAGTAAGGTTTGAACAGTCTTTAATTACGTCTATATCTAACATAACATAACATACCATGATGCACTGCTTCTCACGATACGGTACAGTAAGGTTTGAACAGTCTTTAATTACGTCTATATCTAACATAACATAACATACCATGATGCACTGCTTCCCACGATACGGTACAGTAAGGTTTGAACAGTCTTTAATTACGTCTATATCTAACATAACATAACATACGTCGTCTAGCAGACACTTTTATTCAAAATCGACTTACGGCAAGAGAGTGGATACATTTTCGCAAGCGTGGCCCCAGCAGGAATCGAACCCTCAACCCTTGGCAGTTCTCTACCAACAGAGCCACACAGGACCAACAGGCTGTCTGGCCCAGGGGAGCAAACATACTTCCCATTAAACGATCTCAGTCAACATTTAAATGACTAAAACTGAACTGTGTTGAATTGATAATGGACCTACATGTATGTTCTCTCTCATCTGTCCAGGTGTTAACTCAAATCAAATCAAATTGTATCACATGCGCCGAATACAACAGGTGTAGTAGACCTTACAGTGAAATGCTGACTGACAAGCCTTTAACCAACAATGCAGTTTTAAGACAAATAAGTAAAAAATGTATAAATAAATAATAATTAAAGAGCAGCAGTAAAATAACAGTAGTGAGGTTATATACAGGGTGTACTGGTACAGAGTCAATGTGGAGGCTAAATACAGGGGGTACCGGAACAGAGTCAATGTGGAGGCTATATACAGGGGGTACCGGTACAGAGTCAATGTGGAGGCTAAATACAGGGGGTACCGGTACAGAGTCAATGTGGAGGCTAAATACAGGGGGTACCAGTACAGAGTCAATGTGGAGGCTATATACAGGGGGTACCAGTACAGAGTCAATGTGGAGGCTATATACAGGGGGTACCAGTACAGAGTCAATGTGGAGGCTATATAAAGGGGGTACCAGTACAGAGTCAATGTGGAGGCTAAATACAGGGGGTACCAGTACAGAGTCAATGTGGAGGCTATATACAGGGGGTACCAGTACTGAGTCAATGTGGAGGCTATATACAGGGGGTACCGGTACAGAGTCAATGTGGAGGCTTTATATATAGACGGAACCAGTACAGAATCAATGTGGAGGCTATATACAGGGGGTACCGGTACAGAGTCAATGTGGAGTGTGTATATAGACGGTACCAGTACAGAGTCAATGTCGAGGCTATATACAGGGGGTACCGGTACAGAGTCAATGTAGAGGCTATATACAGGGGGTACCGATACAGAGTCAATGTGGAGGCTATATACAGGGGGTACCGGTACAGACTCAATATGGAGGCTATATACAGGGGGTACCGGTACAGAGTCAATGTGGAGGCTATATACAGGGGGTACCGGTACAGACTCAATATGGAGGCTACATACAGGGGGTACCGCTACAGAGTCAATGTGGAGGCTATATACAGGGGGTACCGGTACATGTGGAGGCTATATACAGGGGGTGCCGGTACAGAGTCAATGTGGAGGCTATATACAGGGGGTACCAATACATACTCAATGTGGAGGCTAAATACAGGGGGTACCAGTACAGAGTCAAAGTGGAGGCTAAATACAGGGGGTACCGGTACAGAGTCAATGTGGAGGCTAAACACAAGGGGTAGCAGTACAGAGTCAATGTGGAGGCTAAATACAGGGGGTACCGGTACAGAGTCAATGTGGAGGCTAAATACAGAGGATACCAGTACAGAGTCAATGTGGAGGCTAAATACAGGGGGTACCAGTACAGAGTCAATATGGAGGCTAAAAACAGGGGGTACCAGTACAGAGTCAATGTGGAGGCTAAATACAGGGGGTACCAGTACAGAGTCAATGTGGAGGCTATATACAGGAGGTACCGATACAGAGTCAATGTGGAGGCTATATACAGGGGGCACCGCTACCCAGTCAATGTGGAGGCTAAATACAGGGGATACCAGTACAGAGTCAATGTGGAGGCTATATACAATGGGTACCGGTACAGACTCAATGTGGAGGATAAATACAGGTGGTACCGGTACAGAGTCAATGTGCGGGGGCACCGGTTATTCGTGGTAATATGTAGATATAATTAGAGTTAAATTGACTATGCATAGATAATAAACAGAGAGTAGCAGCAGCGTAAAGGAGAGGGGGAGGGGGGGCAATGCAAATAGTCTGGGTAGCCATTTTGATAGCTGTTCAGGAGTCTTATGGCTTGGGTTTTAGAAGCCTCTTGGACCTAGACTTGGCGCTCCGGTAGCGCTTGCCGTTCAGTAGCAGAGAGAACAGCCTATGACTAGGGTGGCTGGAGTCTTTGACAATTCTTAGGGCCTTCCTCTGATACCGCCTGGTATAGAGGTCCTGGATGGCAGAAAGCTTGGCCCCAGTGATGTACTGGGCCGTACACATTACCGTCTGTAGTACCTTGCGGTCGGAGGCCGAGCAGTTGCCATACCAGGCAGTGATGCAACCAGTCAGGATGCTCTCAATGGTGCAGATGTAGAACTTTTTGAGGATCTGAGGACCCATTTCAGTCTCCTGGGGGGGCAATAGGCATTGTCGTGCCCTGTTCATGACTGTCTTGTTGTGTTTGGACCATGATAGTTTGTTGGTGATGTGAACACCAAGGAACTTGAAGCGCTCAACCTGCTCCACGACAGACCCGTCGATGAGAATGGGGGCGTACCCGGTCCTCCATTTCCTGTAGTCCACAATCACAATAACTGTCATCCAAATGAAAGCTATACAGTCAGTGAGCATCTAAAATTTCAAAAGCAATTTTGGATAATTGGACGCTAAGGGAATATATCCAATTTTAAGTGCAGTCCTCCGGACCTCGTTGAAGACCAAATGAGGCCCACTTGGAAAAATTTGTTTGACCCCCCCTGAACTAGACTGTTAGAGAGTTCACTACCCTCACTAGTCCCCATGCTACTTCCTCAAACAGAGGTTACTGTTGTGTCACTGCAAACCACCTCATAAGGACAGGTCTAAGTTCAGTTTTACTGTGTAAACCTGGATAATGATGATCAGTAAGGGACTATGTAAACTGATCTGAGTGTGGTGCTTATATTACATTAGGGACTTTCCTCTGTTGCTGTAGAAACCGTTATTCCATTAGCAGCTTCCTCTTTCTAGTGCTGAGGCCCAAATGACACCCTTTTCCCTATATAGTGCACTACATTAGACCAGAGCCCTATTCCCTACATAGTGCACTACATTAGGCCAGGGCCTTATTCCCTATATAGTGCACTACATTAGACCAGAGCCCTATTCCCTGTATAGTGCACTACATTAGACCAGAGCTCTATTCCCTGTATAGTGCACTACTGTAGACCAGGGCCCATAGAACACTATATAATAGGTTGTCATTTGGGATGCGTCCTAGGATGGTTACCATGGTAACATTTCATCACTGGTGTGCTGTGGGTTTCTGGGTGTTTTAATCTCCACCTCAACTTCCTCTCTGTCTCATGTCTTCATTTATATCTTAGTTAGTTGGTATCTGATGGTAAACTTGGTTACCCATGGCAACAACTTGGATCTACTATTGTGGTGGGGTGTGGTGTATGGTGTGTTGTGGTGTGTTGTGCTGTGGTGTGTTGTGTTGTGGCGTGTGTTGTGTTGTGGTGTGGTGTATGGTGTGTTGTGATGTGGTGTGTATTGTGGCGTGTGTTGTGTTGGGGTGTGTTGTATTTGTATTTGTATTTGTATTTATTAAGGATCCCCATTAGTTCCGACCAAGGCAGCAGCTACTTTTCCTGGGGTCCAGCAACATTAAAGCAGTTTAAAAACATTACAAAACATTCACAACAGATTTCACAACACACTAAGTGTGTGCCCTTTAGGCCGTTACTCCACTACCACATACAGTATCTACAACACAAACTCCATGTGTAGTGCGTATGTTATCATGTGTGTGTGTATGTTATCATGTGTGTGCGTATGTTATCATGTGTGTGTGTGTATGTTATCATGTGTGTGTGTGCATGTCTGTTATCGTTTTTGTGCCTATGTTTGTGTTGCTTCACAGTCCCCACTGTTCCATAAGGCATGTTTTTATACATGTTTTAAACTTACTTGATGTGGAAGAGATTTCCATGTGGTCACGGCTCTATGTAGTAGTGTTTCCTGTAGTCTGTTATGTCACGGCTCTATGTAGTAGTGTTTCCTGTAGTCTGTTATGTCACGGCTCTATGTAGTAGTGTTTCCTGTAGTCTGTTATGTCACGGCTCTATGTAGTAGTGTTTCCTGTAGTCTGTTATGTCACGGCTCTATGTAGTAGTGTTTCCTGTAGTCTGTTATGTCACGGCTCTATGTAGTAGTGTTTCCTGTAGTCTGTTATGTCACGGCTCTATGTAGTAGTGTTTCCTGTAGTCTGTTATGTCACGGCTCTATGTAGTAGTGTTTCCTGTAGTCTGTTATGTCACGGCTCTATGTAGTAGTGTTTCCTGTAGTCTGTTATGTCACGGCTCTATGTAGTAGTGTTTCCTGTAGTCTGTTCTGTCACGGCTCTATGTAGTAGTGTTTCCTGTAGTCTGTTATGTCACGGCTCTATGTAGTAGTGTTTCCTGTAGTCTG